>NC_079165.1:41698068-41998068 GCF_947568905.1 Ostrea edulis
AGAGTATTAGCTTGGTCTACAGCTGACGTAGTATAATTATCAATAATCTGCGTCTGTTGTTAAATCTAATTGTTTGATTTCCCCCAAGCTGTTATAAATGTACTTCAAACGTTATAAGGTACTCATCATCAGAGTTCTTTACACTTTGAAATCGCCGGGTAAAAAGAATCAGTAAAGCAAAGCCGTTATAAAATTTCTAAAATGGGAATTTTATTATTTTTGAACGGGAATTAGTTGAGAAACGCATTAAAAGATAATTACATGTATCAGAATATTCATGCTTCACCTTTACACTTATGTATACTATATCGATAAAAAAAACCACACACACACTCACACTCCCCCCCCCCAAAACCCCCAAATTTTCTCAGTATTGGAGACATTTAATGAATTACCTGAAGATCAGTAAACATATTTTTTTTTGCCAATTGATTTATGAAAAATATAACTTTTTCTGAAATGCAATAATTAAATCTGTGTATAATTCTATTAGAATTTACCATTCGTGTTAAAGTATGAAATAGATAGATGTATCTTTATAAGGTTAAAAGTGTTAATTTTTGTACAATTACACACACATACACAAAATGAAAATGAAATGTGATGATATATGTATATATAATATTGGGGCGATTTGTCTCATGAGACTTGTCTTGAGAGAGAGCGAGTTGTCTTAAGAGGGGGGGGGGGGGGGGAGTTGTCTTTGGGGCGAGTTGTCTTTGGGGCGAGTTGTCCAGCATTCTTCCACACCCATATATATACAGGATTCAAAATAAGAAGAAAATTTAAGAAAGAAACATTAAAACAACCGTCCAGCCGCCCCCAGCTGTCTTCATATCACAGTACACGCTGAATCCTCCAGTGCCTCTCGGGTAGATAGTGTATACACCATTGTCTCTTGTTCCTGACCATAAAATATCTTGGCAGTCCTGGGGCAAGAGTGCTGATAGAAATGCTGAAATATAACCCAAAACATGAGATGTACCAGAGTTCAGAATTTCTTGGCCAATACAAATATGTATTTTTAGCTGATGACAAAATTCCACAAACGTTCTATGGATTCAAGTCCTTTGATTTTTCCCACCAGTGACTATGGGAAATAATACTGCAGTGCACAACCCAAAAGGACATTTATGACCGATTTAAGGTTTGTATTTAGCTTTGTAAAAGGATTAAAGGTTATGTCAGTAAATAATTACAGCTATATTTCATTTGAATTCTTTATTGATGATAATCATCACATCTATCTCAATATGCATTGTATATATGTGCCATCCCATGTCTTTATCTGCATGCTTTTAAGAATCATTACGTTTCCGACGTTCCGGTTGGTATAATGTTTTTCATAGCTCAGTGTGTGTATCAGGACAACTCGCCCCCAAGACAACTCGCCCCTTCATCGGGACAACTCGCCCCTAAGACAACTCACCCTCAAGACAACTCGCCCCCTCTCTTGAGATATTTCGCTTCTTCATATCATACATGTTTACAATTATTATTTTTGGTCTAAATCCAAGAGGTGTTTTAGCAAAAATTAATGAATTTCTTATAGATAATATATACATCACAGACAATAAGACATGTTCACATAAACACCGAACTTCATGTCTTTTTATGCAAGACGAAAGATTTTAGTGAAAATCCAGTGTTTGGGTTCAGTAAATTCATCATCACTTTTATGTACATGTAAAATATATAATTTCAGCGGAAACAAGTTAGCGTTTGGTATAGGGAGAGTATTAGCTTTCGTGTGTGTATCAGGACAACTCGCCCCCAAGACAACTCGCCCCTTCATCGGGACAACTCGCCCCTAAGACAACTCACCCTCAAGACAACTCGCCCCCTCTCTTGAGATATTTCGCTTCTTCATATCATACATATCATACATGTTTACAATTATTATTTTTGGTCTAAATCCAAGAGGTGTTTTAGCAAAAATTAATGAATTTCTTATAGATAGTATATACATCACAGACAATAAGACATGTTCACATAAACACCGAACTTCGTGTCTTTTTATGCAAGACGAAAGATTTTAGTGAAAATCCAGTGTTTGGGTTCAGTAAATTCATCATCACTTTTATGTACATGTAAAATATATAATTTCAGCGGAAACAAGTTAGCGTTTGGTATAGGGAGAGTATTAGCTTGGTCTACAGCTGACGTAGTATAATTATCAATAATCTGCGTCTGTTGTTAAATCTAATTGTCTGATTTCCCCCAAGCTGTTATAAATTTACTTCAAACGTTATGATGTACTCATCATCAGAGTTCTTTGCACTTTGAAATAGCCGCGTAAAAAGAATCACCCCGCGTAAAAAGAATCAGTAAAGCAAAGCCGTTATAAAATTTCTAAAATGGGAATTTTATTATTTTTGAACGGGAATTAGTTGAAAAACGCATTAAAAGATAATTACATGTATCAGAATATTCATGCTTCACCTTTACACTTATGTATACTATATCGATAAAAAAAAAAAAAAAACAACAACACTCACCCCCCCACCCAAAAATTTTCTCAGTATTGGAGACATTTAATCAATTAGCTGAAGATCAGCAAATATAATTTTCCTTGCCAATTGATTTATGAAAAATATAACTTTTTTTGAAATGCAATAATCAAATCTATGTATAGTTCAATTAGAATTTACCATTCGTGTTAAAGTATGAAATAAAAAGACGTATAGGGTTAAAAGTGTAAATAACACACACACACACAAATAAAAATAAAATGTGATAATATATTTATATATAATATTGGGGGCGAGTTGTCTCAAGAGAAGGGGGCGACTTGTCCCGAGAGAGGGCGAGTTGTCCTTAGAGGGGGCGAGTTGTCTTGAGGGCGAGTTGTCTTGGGGGCGAGTTGTCCAGCATTCTGTTTTACTGCTTAAAATTCTTTCTGTTAACTGCCAAGGATTACGTTGTATTACAAAGAGCAAAACCGTTTTTAATTATATAAGAACTTTAAATTTTCATATATATTGTTTATAAGATCAAATTTCTCTGAAGATGAAGTAAGGAAGTTGTGGGACGAGTCTTCTGTTGCTGCTTGATGCATGCTTATAATATAAAACTCCTCGCAAGCGCGGGAAATCATAAATACTATTGCATAGTAGAAAGGACTTTTTAATGCATGTTCACATTGTTGCGTACATGAATTGAATGAACAATACCTTTGATTCAAATGAATTTAAGAACAATGTTTGAATAATTGCATGCGTTAGTTTTGTTATATTTATTGATATCATATACAATAAATAAAACTTGATTATTAGGAAGTCAATTAAATTCGAACTCCAAATTAAATGCTCCTTATATAACATTAATGATCTCTCTCTGTCTTGAAAATCAGATAATGATTTTACGAATGCAATCGTAATTCTTCATGCCGAATAGTTGACCAAAGACAAAATAAACAGTCCTTTATAATTTCAAAATTTGAAACTCAGTATCGCGTATATATTTGCAATGGTAGTTTTTGTCCAGTGCGACAATTTAAAAGGAAAGGCAATCCTAACCTTATTGTTGCTTACTGATATCGTAATTGACAGTCTTTAACAACAAGAATCCTTGCTTAACAATTAAATCAATATTAATCTATCATGTATTTTAAATTACCCGCCGCTAAGTAAGCGGCCATTGATGTTTAATTTATGACGTCACACCGTCTGTTCCGGTTTATTTCATCAGTAGCACTGTAAACATGACAAGTTAAGAACTGGTAAGTTTGGAGCCGTATAGATTTGAGTCCGTTATTTCGCAAGAAGAAATTGAGAAAAGAAGACGTTCAGTCGAGTCGCAGATCAGGCAGACAGTAAACGTTTCTTCATACAAATGTCTCATACCTCAACTTGTCATTACGCAAGTGATGGATCCACAGTTTATGTAGTTTTTTTCTTTTCAAATGACTTGGTTCGGTTAGAAATTAAAAAAACACCACCTTTTTCACATCTCCCCTTCGTATTAGTGTAATCAACTAACTGCTTGCCAGGAAGGCATCAACCTATTTATTCGTAAGATCTACCACATGTACATTTTTGATGATCCTAGAATCTCAGCAAAAACGGAACAGACGATGTGACGTCAGAATGATTGAATTTTATGGCCCTGACTACAAAAGAGTTACATATCATGACAGCCTCTAAAAATCGCGGGAATTTCAATTTTTAACGTTTTCAAATTAGAACTGAAGCCTATCTAGGCCGTATATCAACAGAATTGTATGACAATTCTTTATCATATGATTAATCCTTGCAATGTGAAGATAAAGAACTGATCAATCTCATTTGAAACATGTTAGACAGCATTTGACCCAATGATAGGTTGTATTGACGAACTAGATCGTTTTATCGACCATAGAATTTGCGAAATGCTGACTTCAATCGAGACTCTTGAAACCCTTGTACCATCAACTTTTTTGTCAGTAGCTTACCCAAATTCATATAGTAAAATTCACATATAGTGTAATGTATAATTATTTTTAAGCAGAAAGTTCATTTAATTCAATGAGACCCAGAGTCAGTCAGTGTGACTGTCCTTTAGCTTAAATAAAAAAAAAATTATGAAAAGCACTTAATGCCTTAACATTTCTTAGGGCATCATCCAAAAGGTCGTAATCATGAGGTAATGGTTCGGTTCTCGTTCCCAGCTCCGCATCTGGCGTCAAACCTATGATATGTAGTGACTGTTCCTTTGCCAAGTGCCCGGCACTAGTGTCGTTTAAAGTCCTTTACCGGTATTTGTTGACGACTCATTCGAGTGAAAAAATCTCGCAAGGGACGACTGATCAAAAGGTATCTAATATGTGTGACCTTGACTAACTTTCAAGGTCTAATAATTCATTAGATAGATTGTTCATAGAAACTTCGTCTTGATACAAAAATGTCTATGCCCAAATGCCCTAATACCAATTCAACGTTTGTATATATTTAAAATCTTTTTGTAAAGCTAATATGATGAATTGTTGACTTTTTTATCATCACAGTTTTTATGGTAAAACTAAACCCGACAATGTATGAAGTACTATTTATCAGTGACGTAACACCCCCCAATGTGACGTAGGTCATGACGTGTAACAACTTTTTCAAAGCTTGTAAAGTCTCAGGCTGTCAAGACCTGTTTCATTCTTAGTCCAAGAGTAGACACCATCGTATCAGTGTAAGATCAACCTTGCGCACAGTTTTAACTTTGATTATATTTCACAATGTATGCCCAGACGGACGAAAGAAAGGCATTTTTCGAAAAAGTACACGAAGAAGCACGGAATGCAGGAAAAAAGGGATGGGGAGCACTAAGTTTTCTTGTTAGACTCAAAGGGCAAATTTTTAAGAAATATCCTCTTCCAACAAGCATACCTAATATCCCAACTTCGAATATTCGTAAAGATGCTGTTTCCTCAGAGCTTTATCCAAATGATGCTCCTTCTGAGCTTATCCCGATTCAGATATATAGTGATGGGAATTGCTTATTCAGAACTTTCTCTTTTTTGTGTTTGGACATGAGGACAATTTTAAGGAAATGAGGGTACGAATTGTGTTTGAACTTCTTTCAAACCTGAAACGCTACACGAATGAAAACACTTTTGTGACCATGTCCACAAACAAAAGTTCACTTCAATATGTCTTTGAAAGTTCCCTGTCAGAAGAGTGTTTAATTACTGGTGATTTGTTTGCTTCGTTACAAAAGTTAACAATAAAAACAACCCAGAACGGTTATTATTCAAGCCTTTTACATATGTTCGTAGTTTCTAACGTTTTGCAGAAACCAATCATGTCGATTTCCCCGAGGTGCAAAACCTTGGTGTAAACAGACAAGATCATAATCAGCTTATTGTTCCTCTTGACCGTGCTGATGCTAAAGAATATCAGGATGCTATCCACATCATGTGGACTCAAACTATTGCTACAAAAATAGATGGTTGGACACCTAATCAATTTGTTGCCTGTATTCACAAGCATGAGGAACCTCTTTCAAAGCGTTCGAGGTTATCCTTGGAGGATTCTGAACCTCATCGCTCATTTGAACCAAAACAATCACAAGACAGTCCTTCCCCACTCTTGGAGTCTAACACAAACGAGGAGTCTATTGAAACAGGTAAATTGGGGAAAACTGCAAACAAAGAAACAGACAAACATGTTAAGGTTGCTTTCTTTATTGATTCTTCTTCTTCTTCAGAAAATGATATCTCAGAAATACCAGTTCAAAAGGCCCAGGTTGTACATGAAAAATGGCATACACCAGAGATCGGTAGTACCCCAAATCAGCCACATAATGTTTTCTTTCCAGCAAAAAAGTTTGGTAAAAAGATGAGATCTTTCAATGCCTCCTGGTTTGATCGGTGGTCTTGGTTACATTATGTAGAAATCAAAGATGTTGTATTCTGTTTTCCTTGCATAAAATCATTTCAGAAGAAGACTCTCAGTTGTCACAAGAAAAAGCTTTCATATCAAGTGGTTTCAAAAACTGGAAAAAAGCAACCACAAAATTCGCCGCACACGAGAAAAGGGATTGCCACAAAGAGGCAATGGAAAGGGGGTTTACGATAAAGGAGGAGGTTAAAGATGTTGGAAAATGTCTTTCAAAGACGCACGAAGTCGAGAAGAAGTCTAACAGAGAGAATTTGCTTAAAATCACAAACATTTTGAAGTTGCTCGACAAGGAATTGCTCTTTGGGGTGACAAAGACGAGAAAAACTCGAACTTTAATCAATTTCTCATGCTAGAGGCTAAACGCGATCCCCAGCTTCAGGAATGGCTACAACGCAAGACAAATAAGTATGTTGCTCCAGATATACAAAATGAAATTTTGCAGGTGATGGGGCTGCAGGTTTTGCGACAAATTGTTGCTTTCATCAAATCGTCTGAATTCTTTTCAATAATGGCAGACGAAACACGAGATATTTCCAACAAAGAGCATCTTGTTTTATGCATTCGATGGGTTGATCGAAATTTTACCGCTCATGAAGATTTATTAGAGATGTACTGTCTTTCTGACATTGGGGCTAATTCAATAACCCTAGCAATTCCCTTTTGAGGTTCGATCTGCCTATCAACAAAGAACGAGGCCAGTGTTATGACATGGCTGCTTCTATGGCTGGTTCAAAGGTGTTGCAACACAAATTCATGCACTTGAACCCAGAGCCCTTTACATACACTGTTATGATCATGCTCTTAACCTAGCTTGCAGTGATTCTATGAAGGGATGTAAGTTGCTTAGTGACATCCTGGACATTGCAAAGGATATAACAAAGTTGATTAAAGAATCTCCAAGAAGGGAGATGATTTTTAATACATTAAAAAATGCCCAAAATCTAGAGAAAACGTCAGCGGGAATAAGGGTTTTGTGTCCCACAAGATGGACAATAAAAACCGACACATTTTTGAGCATTTTGTCAAACTATGAAATTCTAAGAAATGTTTGGGATGAAAGCCTCCAATACGTGTGTGAGGTAGAAATGAGAAACAGAACTAGGGGAGTGGCTGCTTATATGTGTAGGTTTGATTTCTTCTTTGGGTGTTTACTGAGTGAAAAACTTTTACGTTATAGTGATAATTTGGCAAGGGCTATGCAGGCTCCAAATCTCTCGGCGAGTGATGGTCAAAAAATGGCATCAACGACAATGAGTGTTTTGCAAAGTCTCCGAGATGAGACAATCTTCACTCAGTTGTTGAAAAAGCAAAACAGATGAACATCGATGATCCTGTTCTTCTTAGAAAACGCAAAATTTCTCGTAAACTTGATGATGAAACAGCAACACATACTTTTTCATCGTGTGCAGATATGTATAGGAAAGATTTCTACGAGGCATTAGATCTGCTTTTAGCTGGCATAAAATCTAGATTTGACCAACCAAGTTACAAAGCTTATGTTAATCTTGAAAACCACGTAATTAAGGTCAAACGTTTGAAGAAGAATTCAATTTTGTCATGACCCTATATGATATAGATTTGAAGCCAAAGGATTTTCACTGCCAGCTTACATGTATAATGTTAAAGACTGTTTTGCCAAAAGACTTTACGCCAGATATACCAAGTGTGGTTGAATTTTTCAGACATTCAAATGAAAAAAGTCTGAGCCGAGATCCTCAAAATTCTCAAACTAATTTTGGTACTTCCTGCAACTAACGCTACAAGTGAGCGCTCATTCAGCGCCTTGAAAAGATTGAAAACATCACTGAGATTAACAATGAGCCAAATACGAACAAACAATTTGCTTTTATTGCATGTTCATAAAAATGAAACTGATAAACTGAATCCAGAAAAAGTAGTTGAGGAGTTCTTAAGTGAAAGTGAACACAGACTGGCGATTTTTGGAAAGTTTACCGATCGAGTACTAAATACCTTATGACTCAAAAATGATTGATAACAAAATGATAAAGATATAAACAAAAACAAAAAAGATTTAAAAAATCCTTAACACCACCCCCTCAAAAAAACAAAACAAAAAAACCCTTAAAATTAAAGTTGAGGGGTTTTCTGGGAAACTAATTAGATTCTATGTACATAATTAGATTTACGTACATGACGTACACCTCAGTGCTTGCACATATTTATGCAGTTATCGTTTTACTAATGGTTTTATCGATATCCCTTTTTTGTCGTAAATTACTTTGGTGTGTGCCCCCCCCCCCCCCCCCCCCCCCCCCCAAGTGAAATTGCTTCCTACGGGCCTGATATTTACTAATTAAGTAGGATTATATCATAGCTTACGGACAGATATGAAACAATATTAAAGGTGCAAGTAGTAATTCTGGGGCTAGCGTTTCGGAGTTTATTGACAAAATTTGTTATTTCATAAGTATAGATGTTTAAGAGCAACATCATCCTGATTAATGGATTGTTAATGAGGATGTTAACTTTTCAGCTTTGAACATTTTTGTGATATTTATACTAAGATATTTTTTTCGAATGTAGCAACATTATTCATACAGTAAGAGCGTGGAAAAATTACTGTCCCTGAAATAAAAACATCAAATAGCTTTCAAATCCATTAATGAAGTCAAATATTCCCAAAAGTTCGATATGTTACAAATCAGACATTTCCTATGAGATTCTTAATCAAAATAATTCAGTTTCACCTGGCAAAACAAAATGGAGTGAGCTTTTGGATGTAAGCAATAAGGGATGGAAAATGATCTACAAAACCGCTTCAAAGTGACCGAAGACTGCAAACTTAATTGTTTTCAGTAGAGAATTTTAAACAAAATTTCAGATACATTTACTTAAGGAAGTTAGCTCCTGAGCTTTTGAGTACAGCTGCACAGGATGCTACAACTAAATATTTACTGGTTCAATACTGAAAATTGACATTACTCCAAATGTCAGGTGCGAACCTCTTTAAGATAAAATTAATGGCTAAAAATATTGCAACCTTTTGTCACTATGAAGAGGTTATAACATATTTATTGGGAATGTGAATGCTAAAAATTATTTTTAGTAGAATTCGAACAACGTTTGGAAGATGAGACTGAAAGACATATAGCAATTACAAAGAATTTTATTTTACCTTGTATTGAAAATAAGTGATGTACTATTAATTTATTGCTTATTATGCTTATACTGCAAGATGCACCGTAAATCTCCCAGCGGTAATACCACAAATAAAATCTTTTACGAAACACAGAAATATGTTTAGCGTAAAAATGGGGAAAAGAAAGTTTGATACCGAATGAAACTTTTTTAACTTACAAGTATGCCAACATTTGCCCCTTCTCTCCCCATTTTTCTCTCTTTCTCTCTATACATAATGAAACTTATTTATAATTTGATTGTGTTCTTGTGCTTTAAGAGGCTGTCTACGATAGAACCATGCAAAACCAAAAAATTATTATGGAAGGTGTTGTCAAATTTTCAGACCTTTTTATGATATTTCAAAAGTATTTTACTAGTTATATCATATTTTGTGGCAAAATCGATGAGTACCTCCCGAACTAACACCTAATGGGCCGTTCTATTTTTAACACAATATACACATCAATTTCATGCAAAAATGGTGTATTTTCAGCTAGTCATTAAAATATCAAAAGCAGAATAATCACATATAATTTCAGTTCCGCATAGTCTATTCGAACGGTATCTTTGAATTGGTGAACACAACTTTAAAATTCATTCTCCAGATTTAAGTCGTATAGTGTTTGAACTAGTAAGTTTATGTAACTTTCAAATTAAATGCTATTTTTAGTGAGTCATAAAACCCCAAGAAACGCTTCGAATAAATAGTTTCCTGGTTTAAAACACAGATTTATGCAGAAATTATCACTACTAAACGGGAATTTGGTTGCAAATAAATAGAAAGTCATTTATTTGGGGTATAAAATTCGGAAATTTTATAAAAAAAATTATCTCCCTTTGTGGAACTCTCATGGGAAGAAGGTAGGGAAGAATGATTCATAAGGCAGATGACAACAACATGGAATGGGTGGAAAGTGATGGGAAATAAATTTATAGCCTTGGTGAAAATTACAAGGAAAGAGGGAGTCTATTTACATCAGGGTTGCAAGAAGTATACTTCAGCACACCTGAGATTTTTAAATGTCCATCAGAAATTGTGTGAATTCAAGAATCATTGTTCACTGCACTGCACAGCTGATGTGCATTAACTATGATCTAGACTTAACAGACATCATCATGCCTATGCCAATCATGGACATTGACTTTGAATAAAGAACAACATGTTGTCACCCATTACATGACAAATTTAACTCATATGTGAAGGGGGGGGGGGGGGGGGTGACTCCAAAGCCGATAGATCTGCCACATTGCTCAAGCTGCCATTGATTCTGGTAAGTTATTTTTTTTTTCATCTTCCTGCACTAACAGATATTGAATTATGCATAAATACTCATGGATTAATTTTTTTTAATTTTTACTTCTATTTGAAATTTTCAAGATATCAATTTCCTCAATGCACAATTTTCTAGATTAAAATACTGTTACAACATATTTAGGGAATATAATGAAATTTTAATATATGTGTTTTGTGTTTGCAGACAAGACAATAGATTGAGAAATACAAAAGTTGTGTCCAGATTAAGACAGATGTAAAGAAAGAGTTGAAAGGTATGATGCAAACAAATGTATGAATAAAATCCAATAGGAATTTAAGTGACACCTTCTAGGTTAACAACTAACATATATAAGTTGATAGAGTTATGGATGGAAACTGAATTAAGTCAAACAAATAAAGTACAAATTCAAGTCCAGGATTTTTCTGGAGAATGTAAGAGCAAATTATGTTGTAGTCTTTAGACATTTTTTTTTAACTTTTAAAGAAAATGATAATAGAAATGATTGAAGGGAGGAGGTGTGCATTGATATTAATGTAACTGTAGTTTCACTACTAGCTTGTTTTTGTTTTTTTGTTTTTTTTTAAACAGAAAATCTATTAAGCAGTGCATATTGGAATCAAGATAATTTTAAAAATCAATTTTGGAATAAAATCAAATGACATTAAATATTTATGTATGAGTCTGTGGAGATATTTGTGAGATCTGTGATTAATGAATTGAAAATCAGAAAGAAGTAAAATTTTATTAATGATTCTGTTATTTACATTGTATCATGTTTATTGCACACTTAAATTAAAATTAACTGTAAACACTTATTACAGGTCATCTAACATTAGACAGAAAGTGACTTAGAACTAAAGAGTGCTTATACATAAACAATAGTGCAAATTTCAGGTTGCTTGAATATAATAAGCGATCTCCCTCCTTATTTTTGAAAAAGTTGAATAGATTTAAAAACTTGGAAGGGCTTGAAAACAGTACTCTAGTTGAAATATCATTTCCTACTTTCATGCTCAAAAACATAATTTTGGCAATTGCACTGATTCCCTCCCCCCCTTTTTTTAATTTTTTTATTTGAAATAAATATGTAAGAATTGTCAAAACTAGGGTAATCCCTACCAATTTTGATAGGTATAGACATGTATATCAATAATATATAAATGGTACATGTACATGCAAAGAAGTAAAAGTAAAAGAAAAAGAAAATTGTGTTTCCATCTAAAATCTATCATTAAAAAAGTCAATTTAAAAAAATTAAATAAAATACCTAACTACCTACATGTACCTACCCTATTTTTCAAGGGAGTGTAACCAGAACCACACATTATTTTATCTGGCCTCAGCCTGTATGTGCATTTGTGCATTAACAGTTTTTATGACTTTTGGCAATGTGTCTGCAGCTATTGATTTGAAAATTTATACATATATTTATATCAATGGGTTACAGGTCAAGTTACTTTTTTTGATAAAGGTTTTGACCTTGTGACCTTAAATTTGGAATTTGACCCAAATTTTAAAACTGGGTGAATGATAGGCTGTCATATTTCATATTAACAATCCTTGTAACAAGACCTTTCTTTTCGTATCAAAATGTTTTACTTTGTTTATTGTTCTTTGTTGCCATTAGTGTTTCACATTTTGTGTTACTTTCAGTTTTTTGCTTCAGGCAAGCCATGTTTAAGCAACTTAACCCCTTGGTTAGACAACTCACCCCTTGTGTAGACAACTTGACCCATGAAATATTGTTTTTATGTGAACACTAGAAAAAGAAACACCATCTATAAATCAATTAATTATCAAGTTTTTAATTTTATTAGATCACAAAGAGTATATCAGTGCATACTGATTTGAGATAGAAAATTCTCACAATGAAATGAAAATCTTTATCTCGATCTCTTAAATTCAAATTTAATGATTAAAAGAGGTGCATATGCATATTATTGTGCAATAAAAACAGTGAACAAATTGCAAGGAGGATTTTAATACCAAAGGATGAGCTGCTGAAATTGTAGTTTATGGTTAAACGTGGCCATAAAACTTCTAAATATTATAAAAACTTTTCTGGTTATTTAACGTTCAAAACATGTGTGATGCTAATATGTCTGGGTTTTCTATATGACCGGGGGTGGGGGGGGGGGACCTGACAAGAGGCAAACTTATGCAATAATAAGAATTGTTTTGTTATTTTGCAGATGTTTTCTGAAGTGAGACAGCCATACTCCTGCTTTCCAAGGAACCAAACAATTACTTTCCTTGTATTGACATGGTGAAAAATGGGGAGGGTCCAGAAAATGACGAAGACCTCCAGAATGTCATCAGTGATATTGTTGCAATTGAATGTAGCCAATTATTATCCAATATAAATTATCTATGACTGAACTCATAAGTGGTTAAGGAAAACTGTTTTAATTTTTATTCTTGCAAAAAAGAATTGCAATGATTAAATCTGTATGTTTATAATGAATGTGTATTTCATGAATTTTTGGCATTACCTGACTTACAGTGGAATATCACCCCCCCCCCCCCCCATTCTTTATGGCTTTACTTACAATAAAACTACATATGCAGAGTGAATTTAAAACATGAGAAATATATCATATGTTGTAATTGCCTGCTGAATTTGATAGACAGTAAAAACGCTTTGAATACACAATTCTTGTATATGACTACAATAAATGTACCATTTATTGGTGGAAGGTAATGGTGAAAGATTTTTTCAAAATAACCCCTCTCCCTCCAATATTGGGTCAAAGTACATGTACAACAAACAATAATTTTCACCCTTCATTAATGCTCATGCATAACATGTGCAATGATATTATTACGTTATCTGAAAATTTTAACTCTACACAATCGACATTATTACCCCACCCCCCTTTTTTTCTTGCGTAAACACCCCCCCCCCCCCCATATACCACTATATTTCATTTGCAACCAAATTCCCTTTAACATGTATTACAAATTGATAGGTTCTACACATGTATCAAATATGATGTCTATTGAAGTGTTTCTTGGGCAACTATACCCATTTCAGAACAAATAGGTGAAATTAGGTAAAATTTCAGCATTTCCCTCATTTTAAAACTTTGATATTTTATTGCACTGTGTATTAAATTTTGATTGTTTATGTGTTATTAATTCATATTTGTCTCTGCAATGTCATGAAATAGGTATCATTAAATTGCAAAACATGGGTTTTACATTAAACCAAAAAGAAGAGTACATTGTCTGATTTTCTAAAATAGATCTAAATATAGAAATGGGAAAAACCAAGTGTCTCTCGTTTCCATGGTTACCGATCAAGTGGAATGAAAATAATTATTTTTACGTTCAAGTTATGTTATCTAAAGCATATATACCAAGTTTCATGAAATTCCGACACATGTCCATCAATAGCCATTTGCATGGTTCTATCGTAGACAGCCTCTTAATATGTTTACAAAAACCAACAAAATTTTGCGAAACTAAACAAAATAATGATAATAAAACAATTATAGTAATACACACAATGCAGTTTATAGTGGTGGATCCAGAAAAGTTTTGAAAGTGTTGGGGATGCAACTAAAGTTTGTACCTTTTCCGTCCAAAATAAGGGCGGAGGCTAAAGACCCCTAAATGATAAGAATGACGACTATTGTTAAAAATATTCAATCATAAGGGTTATAACCAACATAACCCCCTTTAGATCCGCCACTGATTCATATCCTTAACATCATACGACGGGACACTAACTTATCTGATTCCTAACTAACTTAACAAAACTTCAATCATCATGAACTTTCTTTTAAGAAGATGATGATATGAAACTATTTCACGCCAAATTGAGGTTTATTTTCCTTAGTAATGATAGACACTTACGTTTTCTTCTGTAAACTTTAGCAGAATTTCCAAGCACAAAGAGAACAAACAGAAAACAAAAGCGTGTTTTCATCATCGTGGATGTTACACAAATGAAATTCGTGATACAAAAATGTTCGATTATATCAAATTTCATTTTAATGTGTTTCATTTGTAACCAAAGTTATCCTCTTCCTATGCAACACAATTCACACGCAAGATTTGTGGTGACATCACACAGTCTTAGTCATATATGCAGAGTTCTGACTTGATCTTCCTTAAGTCTTGTACAATGTTAAATTCAAGCTTATACTTGTAAAACTAGAATAGAAACAGTATAATAAGATTTCGGTTTTATCATCCGAATATATTGAATTAAAAATAACTATTCATAAAATCGATAAATTTTACAATAGTATAATTTATTGTTCTTTGAAATATTTGTACAGATATGATAAAGAACATGACCCACGAACCATGAAAAATGGCCTAGCCTGGGATATTGATAATTTCCGTATATAATAATCTTCTGGATATAGGCTTTCTAGAAATGTTTTTCTTTTTTTCATATATTCTATACTTTTTTGTTAATATGACGTTGAATATTGTGGTATTTAATGTTAAAAAATTAACATTTCGGGATACACGTCACAACAATAAACCTGCAATGACCATGTACAATGTACATGAACCTATAAATCTCTGAATATATCAAGTTATATGCACTCAAATAGCTAGAATGGCTAATTCAATGATCATAATAAGCATTTTTGACCAAATATGGGAAATAGAAATAAGAAATATTTTGGAAATGATGTTCAAAGCCGTGATTGTTCAACTTTACTTTTAAATTATTTTTACTTGAATTTTGAAATACTGAAATAAGAATAAATATAGTATGTAGTCTATTTACATGGTGAAAGAAGTGAATCATTGGAACAATTCTGTTTCATATCATATTCCATGGTTTTTGGATTTTGTTTTGTTTTTTTGGTTGTTTTTTGAGTTTTTTTTGTATTAAAACGACCGAGTATCGATATCAATGGTAACGAAATAAGTTGACACCGCGTCTCGTCAAAACATGTTCAATTCGAATTTACTCGGAATTACACGGTCAACGAGCATTTGCTGTGAAACCTGATTAAAGGAAAATTACTGTAGACACCTAATAGTAAGTATCAAATGATCTTTTTTGTTACATGTACATGTAGATTTCATAGCGTGAATAATAACAACACAACACCGATATAGGGGATCAGAGTCAGTATATTATTGACTCTGAAAATACGATTTGAGAAATGATACTGTATAAATTTTACTGTATTTATCTTGATCAATAATTGCATATTCCTATACGTATTAATAATGTAAAGATACTGAGGTCTTTTAACCAACAATTTTAAATGCTTGTGCCAGGGCCGTAAATTACATGGAGGCGGAGGAGGCAGCTGCCTCCTCCAACTTTTGAGCCAAAAAAAAAATTAAAATTTAAAGTTCATATAGAATTTATGTTGTTTCCAATAACTAAGAACATGATACCTCCCTTAAAAAGCATTCCAAATCTTTCTTTTAGAATGAGTTAGTCAAGTAACATCTTAGAAGGCCCTAGAATCAAGGATTTTGCACGAAACGTGTTCAGTGTGCACAAAATGTGCTCAACGTCTGGGGGCCTGGGGCCCCAGACCCCCGCCTAATTTCCTGCCTCCTCCAAATTGAAGGTTAATTTACGGCCCTGCAGTGTGCAATACATTATTGACTGACAGAACGTAATTCATGAGCTGTGATCTAAAAATCTTCCAGACATTAATATAGATTTGAATAGAATTACATCTAGATACATATTTGAAATGGAATATATCCTAAGGCACTGTAGTTTTAAATTGTTTGGATTATATTGCATTTACATGTAATTTATACATGCTTGTAAATGCCACAGAATGAGAAATAATCTAAATTGGCCTATTTTCATAATGTTCCCAAAATAGAAGTATCATGTAGATCTATACAGGAAATAACATTTACAAATCATGTTTGTTGTTTGTTATTTGCCAGTTAAGGTATTCAATGTATAATGACCATATTTCATATCTAATAAATGGATCGTGGAATATTTGTAATCATGGTATCATTGTGAAGGGTTCATCAAATAAAAATAACCCACGGTAGGAATTTTCTAAATTTTGTTTACTGCTTGATATATTTCACCTAGAATTTAACATTGAAGTATATGGGAAAAGCATCTTTTATTACAATATTTTAAAAACAAATTATATATTCATACTAATCTCTTGGTAGAAAGTTACATACACTTTCTTTTTATGAAAATATGAAATAAAATTAATCATTGACCACACACATTTTTAGAAAATTAGATTTTCCTTATTTTTACAAAGGGCAGACAACTCTTCCAAAAAGTCTTAAGTGCAAAAAGGTCAGCTTCTAATCATTTACCAGTCATGTGAATTTCATCTGCTTCACTTCCATCATTATTTAACAATAAAGTTTTATGTTGATCTAAATCCTTCAAAATTGTTCATTATCCTTTCATTATACATGGAATACCTTAAGTATCATAATGATAATACTAGTATTTCATGATAAGTAATTATTATGCTAAAATCAAATACCCTTTTTATTGTCAACAAATACATCACTGGTAGAAAGGTTATAAAGCTTTTATCTAGCACAAGTTTCCATATTCTACAGGTTTACATATGTCAGCAAGTCCTCAAAAGCAGCTTTAGGGGTTCCCAGGAGATTCTGATGCTCACTGTTAGACTCTCACTGTTGTCAAAATCCAACCTTATTTTCTCTTTTCTCAAAATTTCAGCTCTCAAAAACTTGTTTGATTAATTATGTCACTCCTGTTTTGTTGAACATGGTGTTGTCAGCAATAGGTTCAAGTTCTTCTATGTCTTGTTGTAGGTGATTTGTACAGAAGCGAATGATGGCCTCTTTTGAAATTAAGATTTCATGCCTTACTCCTACTGGGACTACAACTAACTTTGGACCTGGTCACTCGCAGATACAGCATGAAGTGTGCCCTCTTGATGTACATGGGGATGGGAGTGATACAGAAGGGGGACTAATTGGAAGAACTGCTACTGCTGGTGGTGGTGCTGGACTGTCTTGAATCTGTTGCCTAACCGACTTGATATTCTTCTGTTTAATATGGGAGCAACACACACACTCTGGCATATATTGCACAGAAAATCATGATCAGATGGTGCCCTCCCTATCAGAGTGGTGATCACTGTCCTATATTTCTTTGAAATCCTGGATCTGTGTTTTGGTTTTACTCTCCATGGACAGTTGAAACAGAGAAAGAATTAGGGACCACTCCTTGGCAT
Source organism: Ostrea edulis (assembly GCF_947568905.1). Taxonomy (NCBI): domain Eukaryota; kingdom Metazoa; phylum Mollusca; class Bivalvia; order Ostreida; family Ostreidae; genus Ostrea; species Ostrea edulis. The sequence continues at coordinate 41,716,042 of NC_079165.1, forward strand.
ATCTGAAATATTTATGTCATATACATGTAATTAAAATATACAATTTGGGTTGGATGAAAATCTTATCTTCATGTTAAAACCCATTAGCCTAGGTTATTTTTCCTAAAATCTAATTATAAATCAATTAACTTGTTAATTAATGCTTGGTGAATCAATTAATAAATTGTATTCAAAAACTTGAAATTATTTTTTTTCCACTAATAAACTGAAAATGTGTATCTTCAAATGTTTTGTTGATTAATGTCAGTGTGAAATATAGAGGGGGTATGGGGTTTACAACAATGTATATTACATGGTTAATTTATTTCTATTATGTAGTCCATGTAAATTTCTGTGGAAACGAGGAAGTTATTTATATTCGGTCTTTCCTATCCCGGGGTAGGAAAGACCGAATATAAATAACCCCCTCGTTTCCACGGAAATTAAGTCCATGAGAGCCTGAAATCTCCCAACCTGGGTCTGTTTAATGGACCCTTCCAAAGTCCTTTTTTAAGGAAAAAGTAAACCATTTTCCTAATCCAAAAAGAAAACTGGTGCAAAAACCATGCACATCTCCATACATGAAATAATAGAAATAATAGAAAAATTATCAGTAGTATTGTAATACATTTTCGGGGGGGGGGGGGTTTGCCGTTTCACCTTTATAGATTGGGTTTTTTTCCTAACATTTAAAACATATCTTTTCAATATCAATTTTGTCTATAGCACAAAATAAAAATTCTAAAATCAATGAAAGCGTTTGATTTTCGTGTGTATATATAAAACAAAACGAAAGAAGAAAAAAAATAGGATCCTCCACTAGTAAACTATGTTTTCCATTTAGAGTTATTGCCCTTCAATTGAAAAAAGTAAATATAATCAAGATTATTTGATGCATATCAAATAGTCCACAATTGATTGAGAGTGGGTAATACAGTTCGTACCGTTTACGAAATAAACCTGGTTCGAACTATCTCGCCGCATAGACAATTCCGCCTAACGGGGAACGAGTTAACTTTTCATTCTGCTCAAACCTTAGATTGAACACATTGTGAAAAATAATCATCATAAAGACAATCCATTGCCATCGAGTTAATTTATTCACATCGTACAATCGTATACGCAGCTAAACAATCCTTCACCAGTGCAGAGACAGGATGAAGCCAAACAGGGACAGATAGAAGGAATACTGATTGATTGATTCTTGGTTGTTGTTTTTTTTTCATGGTGAAAATAACGAACTGTGACCAAAATCTTAATTCCTATAAGCAATACAATAAAACGTCTCTTCCAAGAATGGAATCGTCACCACTGTCGACGATGGGTTGCCAAACTTAGGCCTGCGCTTAGCGGTTTTTTTTTCAGCCGCTTAGCGGGGAGCCTCGACCTCAGCGATTTTTATCGTGCCTGCTGTGATTCGGACCCTCGGTTTAATTTGGTGGCCTGTTACAACCAGCAATGGGTGCTGTGGACCTTTCAAACCCGGATCTCCTCGGGACTTAAGTCCGAGTCTAGGAGGGCATGCTAGCCAAGGCAGTGAAGCACGGCAACGTCATGATCATCCCCCCTATCGATACAAGAGGTACCCATTCAGCTGGTGATAGAGGTTTAAGCCAGGGCGAACGCTACTCTCCGTTCTCAAGGTCAACCTGAATAGAATCGTCACCACTGTCGGCGATGGGTTTCCAAGCTTTGGCCTGTGCTCGGCGCTTTCTGCTGCTTGGGGGGGGGGGGGGGGGGGTTATCGTGCCACCACCCACGCGTGCTGTGATTCGGACCCTCGGTTTAATTTAGTGGCTGCTTACAACAAGCAAGGGGTGCTACGGACCTTTCTAACCCGGATCTCCTGGGTAATGGAGCTCGAGACAAGGACGGCATGCCAGCCATGCAGTGAAGCACGGCAATGCTGGTCCTCCCCCTCCCCTGAAGCAGGAGGTACCTATTCAGTGGGTGATAGACGTCTAATCCCTGACGAAGGCTACTATCCCTTCTCAAGGTCAACATGGTGAGTCACTGCTTTTATTTGATATTCCTTTTAATATTCATTAGTTCAAATACTACTGGCAGTTCCGCCTTCGTAAAGCACTCGCACAACACAGCCCTTAGGGCGATACCAATACTCAGACTTAGTTTCTGTATACATCTTCCCGCAGCCACCATATGTAAATTCATACCCGGGTAATGTCCTACACCACATAATATACCTAGCGTCGCCGGTGCTTTATTAGTATGTATCCACACCCGTAGCCAGGGGGGTTCGTGGGGTTCGTACGAACCCCCCCCCCCCCCCTTGAAAACTACTAAGCACTATTAAAGTCGGCATTTTGTTTGAATTGTGACTATTAAAGTCGGGATTTTTTATGAAAATTCATAGTAAAATAGGCATGATTCCAAAATTCAAATTAAGTGCCAGGAAATTGCTAGATTGCAGGATTTTGCACCAAATACCCCAGACCCCCTGCCGTAGTGGCACCTCGCGGTTGCGAGTCTATGTAACCCCCCCCCCCCCCCTCCCCCTTGAAAAATCCTGCCTACGGGCCTGGTATCCCAATGGTAAATTTATGACAATTTTCATTGCGTCTATTTCACCAATTCCATTCATGATTCAAGGTACTAATTTAACGTAAGTTTCATGACCTTTCAATAGGCATGGCTAGCTGCAATGTGGCCAATAATCTCGTCAGGTTTACTTGCTAGGCATTATTCAAATATTTGGCCCAAAAGTTTCAAGGTAGGCATTGCTATTCGCGGCCACAGGGGTTCACGGGGTTTACTACATCACGTTCAAAATTTTGGACCTCACAGGTGTCAATTTATGCAGTTATTAACTTCATAGTACTTATCTATTCTTAACAGTCCCTATGCAATTGCGTGGTATTACTTACTATTTCAACAATGTGCTTCTTTTTAATTTATGTAGTTTACAGATGATTCCGATACCGTAAGTGACGTGGAGCGCTATATGCTATTTCGTACACACGTTTCCGGTTTGTGCTAGAACCAGCCTTACAGCGTACGAGTCGCAGTATATTCTCACCTTGTCGTTCTTTAGATCTTTAGCACCTTCCATAGCACAGATACCCTAGTTCCATATCATTGACAGGTTTTGTCTCAGATGTATTTGGCGTTGACTTTTTTCATAATTCATTCAATAGGCATTTATTGGAGTTTGTATGGTTCCAGCAGTCAAGAAACCACGTCAGAAAGTTTCATGTTTTGTTATCCAACTTTTCCAACTTTCGTCCTACGTTTCTAACCTTTACGTAATGTTTTAGTATAAATCAGGGATCTGGAGACGCTCGCTCGCTGCTGCTTAGGACTTGCTCCGAGGAGGCGTGCTTTGAGGGTAGAGGCTTAGGAGTGTTAATGCGCTGGGTAATTTTCGTATTTGGCTCGAGTAATCAGTCTTTAATTTCAATTCTTAGCTGAGTTCGGGTTAATTCTCACTGGCTTTTGAACGTTTGGACTAGTTTGACGAATTTATTAGGAATTTCCGGTCTAAAAAATTTGATCCATTACAGTTTATTGTTTTATCTTAGGAATTGTCAAAATTGGTATTTAGCATTGTGCATTGTGCCATTCTGCTATCATTACCTTAGTTTTTAAGGAAGTTTTTGGGACTTGTGTTAGATCTTTTTTGACGGAATGCAGACTTCAAAGTTATTCTAGATTTTTCTGCTGAAAATCTTCAAAATCAATCGGAATTCTTTAGAGGTATATCAGTTTCAGTTATGGGACGTAACTTTCCTCCATTAGGACTAGGAGATGGTTTTCTAAGTCGGTGTTAGGAAATTGTCAAATTTTTGCTTCTCATCATAGGAGTTGTTCAGAGCTGACAAGTCTTACGGTCCGCCTGAACTGCGACTACTTTGTTGTTAATTTATTACCTTTAAGATTACACATTTTGAAATGGTCATTTCAGAATTGAATCTAATTTTTGGTCAGGAACCCTGAAGTTTTACATGTAGATATTCCCGTGAAAAATGCAGGAAATTCAGAGAATTTACAACTTAAAAATCACTATCAAAATTTGGTTATACCTGTGACATCTTGGTTAAGTAACCATTGCTTGAGAGTACGCAAGGGGGTTCGTGCCTACAGGGGGCCTGGGTGACGGACGAGGGTGCACGTCGCCCACCCCGCAGAATTGAGACTACCTTGTTGTTAAAGGGAAAGGTAACCCAAACCACATATTTGCTTTTATGAATAAAGTATTACTTACTGATATCGTAATTGACGGTCTTTAACAACAAAAATCCTTGATTAACAATTAAATCAATATTAATCTATCATGCATTTTAAATTACCAGCCGCTAAGAGAGTGACCATTGAAGCTTAATTTGTGACGTCACACCGTCTATTCCGGTTTATTTCATCAGCAGCACTGTAAACATGACAAGTCACGAACAGTTAAGTTTGGAGCCGTATACATTTGAGCCCGTTCTTTCGCAAGAATAAATTGAGAAAAGAAGACGTTCGGTCGAGTCGTAGACAAGGCAGACGGTAAACGTTCTTCATACAAATGTCTGGAACATCAACTTGTCATTGTGCAAATGATGGATCCACAGTTTACATACTCTTTTCTTTTCAAATGACTTGGTTGAGTCGGGAATTTCGAAAAAAACAAAACAATCCACATCATGGCAGCCTTTATAGATAGCGGGAATTTCAATTTTTAACATTTTCAAATTAGTACTGAAGCTTATCTCGGCCGTATATCAACAGAATAGTATGGCAAATCTTTATCATATAATTAATCCTATCATTTATCATGTAAAAATATTTTGGGTTGCGTTTCCCTTTAACTTATTACCTTTGACTTTACACTTTTTGCAATGATTAACTTCAGATTTCAATCTAATTACTGGTTGGGAATCCTGAAAGTTTTAGATATTCCCATCAAAATTACAGGAAATTCGGGTAATCTACAAGTTCAGAGTGATTATCGAAATGTGTCAATTTGGTGATACCTTGGTCATAAGTAACCATTGCTTGAGAGTACGCAAGGGGGGAGCATAGAGATAAAGGCTCGTGCCTGCGGGGGACCTGGGTGACGGACGAGGGTGCACGTCGCCCACCCCACTATTTAAAGTGCATCCAATTTTAAGTATGCATGTTAAAAAAAAAAAGGAAAAATTCAGAAAAACAAAACAAATTTGTTGTTTGGGATATTGTCCCAATGTCTGTGGCGGACTGGGGAGTGCGTTGGGGTAGTTGATCACTAATTCTGCACCAAAACCGACTCTCCTCCCAACTACTACTAAAGCAGGGGGCAGGTATTTCACGTGTACCCTCCAGACGACCACTAAAGTAGGTCAAGGGTCAGTGGATATTCATAGAAAATACTAATTTCTTGCATAAGTTGCTAAAGTTTAATTCGTGGGGCTCTCAGCTAATCCATAGCTGGGGCCACATCCACCTCCTACTCAGGGAGGGGATGCTACAGGCTGGTGCATGTTGCGATAACTGTAGGAGGGTCTACAGCTTGCTCCGCACATGCTTATCAAACCAGGTAGCACGCAGGAGACAGGTGAGATGCGCAGATATCCTCTACCTTCCTTAGAACGTGGGGACCCGTTCAGGTTCAGGCTCCTATGTCCACATAGGGCCCCCTGTGTTGCCCCTACTTTGGTAGTCAAACTGGCACATTGGCCGCCTCCCCAGTTTCCCACAAAAAATTGCATGCGACCCTTTCCACCATATATGTAAATTGCATCCTGTTTCTGATTACAATTAATAAATATTAAACTCTTGTTAATCCAACTGCTAAGCAGCCTATGAGGGATTGCAGGGCAGCCAGTTAAGCTTCGACACACCTACTGGTCTATTCAGGTATTAGGTCACGGTCACTATTCATTTCAGGCAGTAGGTTGAATGTCTTGCGGCTGGTTGTGCTGTATATTAAATTTAATTTAGCACAATAGCTCCTCTGAGTAAATTTAACATACCCTAGGTCAGGTCATGAAGCCAATTCTTTTATTAATCATGATGAGCATTTTTATCAAACATACTTAGTACTATGACGTATGTACATTCGATGTCTACAAAGGACTATGTAACCCACATTTATCACCATAAATCATGTGCATTATACCGGTGTTTTATTCGGACGTTTTGATCACAGGTCGGAAACCCACTATTGAATAGAGTAGAACTACTGGTTTCGGTTACATATCATCATTGAACTTGAGCGACTATTTAAAACTTTTTTGTAAATAAATAGGTTATGTTGAGTCTCTCCGGAACAAATCAGAGAAAAGTCAGCTGGATTGCACAAAATGTATTTTGTGTAAAATGACGAAAGGCAGTGAATTATTATCACTGAAGTTTTAGAACTCTTTTTGTGACACTCGGGCATAATTTATTTTTACATAGTCATTTTGGTGGGTTTTTCTGCTTCACAATTAACCAGGCCATATAACTTCTTGCCAACATCTAGGGAATCTTTATTTATATCTTGATGAAGTTTCATATGGTGCTAATTAATCATGTTTTACTGCAAAGTGACAGTCTTTTCAAATCCTATGCAGTTGTAAAGCTAGAATTTCCATAAGGATTGGCTGTACCACTTAAGAAGAAGAACTTTGTAAACAAAATAAGCCTACAATACCACGAAAATGATGTAATCTGAATTCTTGTGAATCAGACACATCTTTAAGAATTTAATTTCTAGAATGATTTGAAAAAGAAGAATTGCATTTTGAGTGCGCACTTGGATGATTTTATGTAAATTGCTATTAATAACATTAATGGTGAAACTTTGAAAACATTGTCTCGCATAGAAAGAAATTGTCGTGTATTTGTTTAAAATCAAAATAGTTTGATATTGGTTGCTTGTTCGTCACTCCGATACCCTCAACCGTGTGATTCTTTTTATTATTACTATAAATTTCATTGTCAAATCTGGGAAAACTTGTTTTGCATTGACACAATATCCCATGTTTGTTTGTAAATTATGTATGTGTTAAACATGAAATTATTGAATTGTTTTATTGTACCCAAATGAACACAATTCTTGGTATTTTTTTTAATCATGGCAATGGTTTTGATTGTCAAACCTTCTGTAATAATTGGGATAGTGTGTCGTTTTCTTTACATTCATACTGATTGTTAGACCGTTCTTGACACACTGATTTTGACTACGGATAACTCCGTTTACCTGATCAAGATAGGGCTCACGGCGGGTTTGACCGGTCGACAGGGGATGCTTACTCCTCCTAGGCACCTGATCCCACCTTTTGTATATCCAAGGGTCCGTGTCTGCCCTACTCTCTATTTTGTATTGCTTATAGGAGTTATGAGATTGATCACAATTCGTTATCTTCGCCTTTCATTAAGTAGTTGTGAAAGAGGAATATATAGGAATGTTTGATGTTTTAGTTTCGTGCTGAATTTTAACAAAGTCAATACAAAGTAATCATTAAATGGCTTTTGTATTCATCAAAATATTTAAATATCAGTGCTGTATATGTATCTGTATATCTACACAAAGCATTAAACTATCTATAAACATAATTTTCAATGATATAGTCTATTCTTTTTTATTCATTTCGCGCACTCTTTAATTTAGAGATGCATACGAATTTAATTCGCATTAAATTAGTTTACTTCGCATTAAATATTACTGCCATGTGAACGCTATTTAATTCGAATTAATTTAATGCGCATTATATTACTTCGCATCAAATATAATGTTAAGTAAAATTTAATGCGCATCCTTGTGAACGAGGCATACATCTCTCATCTTTCTACAAATGTCAAATAACATTTCGTTTTCGACAGTCCCTGTATATAAGATGCATGACTTGGACAATAATTTTATGTATATTAAGTTGATCTCACTTTGAAGAATCATAGTACCTCCCCTGACGATATGTCGTGACAATTTTGAACTCTTAATGAACTATTTTTCTTTTGAGAATATTGTTCCTTATTTATATTAGCAATATAACTTAGAATGCTCTCTCTCTCTCTCTCTCTCTCTCTCTCTCTCTCTCATGGCAATGATTAATGTTGTAGGCGTATCCGAAAACGTGAGTTATCTCTCTTTTTATTCTATCAAATATGGATGTCGAAATTGAAAAAGGTCTATTACACAGTTAAAATCTTTTCTTCGGAAACGTAAGGGAATGGTCGGTGGAAACAAACAAGAACTCCTTGAACGAGTCAGGGGTGTGATTTTTCTGAACAAAAAAAAAAACTGTCTCAGAAACAAGTGTGTCAGATGTTATAAGTGATGGTATTCGGCGTTTTGAAAAGTTAATGACTCCCCTCAGTGAAATTTTACCTGCTCCAGAATCTTTAAAATCGAACTGGAAGTCGGACGTTCACTTATTTCCAAATATCTCCAACGACGACTTGTACAATTATTTAGTATTAAGTCAAAACAGAACAGCCGATTCCCAAAAAATGATGTCAGATCAAAGCTCGGTTTTTTTTATAAGGATTGGCACGTGTATGATCTCCAATATCATGCTGTAAATGAGAAATGCTCTCATTGTTTAATCAGGGCTAAAGTTGTCCCATCATTACCAACGGACTCTGTCATAAACAAACCCGATTACAATGTTTGGGTAACTCTGTCCAAAGTAACTGGACGTGTCCACTCCGCAAATTGTACATTTGTAGCCGGGTGTGTATCTCGTCTGATTTATATTTAAAATGCAGAAAACTAAGTAATCTAATAGCAAAATCAACTTTCATTTATTCAATATATATTCTCGATTGATATAAATCATTTTTATAGGTGTCGTCCAAGTCCGGGAAGCGGGGGGCACGTGTCACTGTCATATTTACTCTCAGGAGGGAGTACATAAGTTTGAAGCCCCTTCTTGTTTTTGTCTTTCGTCAAATTTCCAGCTGACTAAAGATAAGTTAAATCATATACACTTGCCGACTTCTATAAGGTATTACTATAAAAATTCATATTTAAATAAAAATTCGTGTGAATGTCAGTTTTAAAGCCGATTGTTCGAAACGATATGAATAAATCTAAATAATTCTTTATGGTTTTAATTGTATTTGAAACTGGATGTTTTTAATTAAATAAATGATGTCAGCTGCAATTCTTTCTCATTTCATTTGTATAATACATGTTGGGTTAAAGGGTACACGCTGCAGTTTAAAGAGGTGGATATTTGCAGTATTCAGAAGTGTCTGTCTAACATAGCTAGATGTATATCGTGTAAAAACTCTTATCGCTGAACGTTTACTACTTTAATATTTAACAAGCAACCTCTGACATTTTATAAGGCTAGCTGTGCTAGAAAAAGGGTCTAAATTATCCAAAACAAAGCTCCTGAGAATAGAGGGTGTTGCACAGAAGCGGCAAGTCTTGTGACGTACATGTGGAACTAACATTCATCTAGATTTAAACTTTTATATACGTATTCCTGTAGGATTCCCCATTGTTAGACTTAAGTCAAAATTTTGATAACTTATGTTTTAGGATTTTGCCTAGCACAGAAATCAGAAAACACAAGTTCTCGTTAGCAGCCTTGACTAATGAAATACAGGTATTTGGCGTGTTTGTTGTGAGTCCCATTCACATATTGGACAAGAAGTCCAACATATAGACAAACTAAACAATGTCCAGGTTAAAAGTTTATTACAAACTCGGCAAATCGTAATAAGCAGAAATTTGACATGAAACATTTTTGAATACTCTAGAAGTGTGTTTCAAATAAGAAAAAATAATAATCTAGATTGAAAAAACCTTATGTCCGTGAGGGATTCGAATTAACGCGGTCGTTTGAAAAAAGAAAAGAAAATATTTTTACGTTTGATAGTCGACGACCTAACCACGCAAAAGATTCTAATTTCCTATAGAAAATTAACGTAAAGATGAAATTGAAAATGATATAAATGAAAAAGTGAAATTGTTTCGATTTTTTGAGATTTGTATAAGAGAGAGAGAGAAAAAAAATGAAATAAACACGACAGTTATTAAGTGGAAAACTCAAAGTATATGTTCATGCTAAATTGATTTTGTTTCCCGGAGGCAGTCCGCCACCCTGAAATTTGTGGATACGTAGATTACATACCCTGTATTTAAACGCTAAAAATCATATAAATTGCTTGATTTAAGATAAAATTATTTTGAATAACCATTCTTGTCAATACGCATTTTTTAAACTTGTGGCTATAACATTTCAATAATGGGAAATTTCTACATGAAAACGAAAATGGTAAGCAAGCAAAAAGCCAGTGACCCCCCCCCCCCCCCCCTAATTTTTTCTGGAGTAGTATTGAGTGGTAGAATATAAGGTTTGACTGAGGAATTGAACTCATGAAATTGAAACGACACCCCCTCTCCCATTTTGAAGTATGCGTAAAAGAGGTTTGTTTGTTTATTGTAGGGGGGGGGGGGTTAGGTTTGCACTCCGTCTGTGTGCCCGTCAGTCCAGCAAATCAGTTTTCCGCACCCTTTCTCTGTTCTTGCAGATATTCATTTGATATTTGGTACATTGCTTTTCCATAACAAGTTACATATCAATTTTGATATTTTCCCAACTTTCCTATCCTGCTTTCATAATTTCCCTCTTTACCACAATCTACATATTGAACTTCGAATATTGTTGCGGTCCAATAAATTTTGCAACCTGTAGGGGACTATGTATCGCTATGCAATACTCTCAGAATGCTTGTTATAGCTGCATATCAACCTGCCATTATGATAATTTTAAGGAAAGTGAGACATGCAACCATATATCTGCTACGTTATATGCACTTGTAGATATTACGGAGAAGAAAGTTGATGGACTAAATTCAGCAACGTCAGCAGAGTGTAAATGGGTTTAACTACGTGAAAGGAAACTGAGTTTAAAAAAAGCAGAAGATTTGTCTTTTGACAAATATGAACAAAGACTTTGGCACCACAAATCTTCAAAAAAAGACACAAGTAGATCAGGTTCTAAACTACTTGACATTGATAAGATACAATTTGCTGAAAAATTGCGTCAATGCAATCCAAATTCGGCATTTCTGCAAACTGCGGCCTAAGGGACGGAGCGAAGCCAATTTTCAAAAATCTTCTTTTCTACATCCGCATGTGTGTGAGAAAAACTAAATGCATAATGATGTACACCAGGAAGACTTCTACCACAATCGTAAATTTCATAATCCCCGGGGTAGAGGTTCTGACTCCAGGGAGGGACCAAACTTAGTATATACAGTTTATATGTGTAAAAAAAAAAAATAGATGATGCCTTTTTATTGCAAGTGATACTAAATTAAAACTAAATTGATGGCAGGCTAATATAACAATTCAACTTTGTGATAAAGGGGATGATTTCGGCTTCTCCATTGTCAACTTCCCATGTGTATGTGGTAATATTCCATGATCACCTGCATATGGTGTTTATATCTTTCAGATGATTCGATACGCAAATGCTTGTTCTTCATATATATGAGCCGTTATTAAATAGAGGCAGACTACTGACAAACAAGTTGATTTATTTTTGTGAAAATGTAAAGCATATATGGGAAATAACGTCAAGGGTTGTCAAATTTGACATCAAATGGAAACACATTCTTATTGGATTTTATTTTGAAAACAACCACAGAATTGTCATTTTGAATAACGTATTTTCTACTATAGCAACTGTTATTTACAAATACAAGATGTACTGTAGAATCAAAGAAATTGAAGAAAGTATCGAAAATATATACATGCATGTTAAAGCTTCTTCAAAGATGTACTCTCATGTATACAAAAAGCTACATATGGATTTCAATGATATGTTTGAAAAAATTAATAATATATTGTGATGCGATTATATATATATCAATGTTTTCTTGTTATCAAGACATGCGCCCGAATGTCTTGAACATTGTAAGGGCACTTTGAAGTATGAATAAACTATTACGTTTACAGATTAAAAAAAAGAAGAAGTTGATGGTGCAGGGGTTTAACAGTCTCGTTTAAAGTCAGCATTTCGCAAATTCAATGATTGTTATAACGATCTAATTTGCCAATACAACCTATCATTGGGTGTAATGCTGTCTGACTTGTTTCATACCGATTGCTAGGCCATCCTTGGCATATTGATTTCGACTATGTATAACTCCTTTACAGGGCTCACGGCGTGTGTGGCTGATCAACAGGGGATGCTTCCCTTCCTAGGCATCTCATCCCATCTCTGGTATATCCAGAGGTTCGTGTTTGTCAAACTGTCTATTTTTTCCTGTTTATAAGAGTATCCTCGACGTTAAGTTGGAGCCACTATAGGGTCTAAAAGTTGTGAATAAAAATATAATGGGGAAACATCTTTAAAATTCTTCATCTTGATAAAAACAGAACCACGATTAGTTATATTGGTGTGCAAGCAGCTTCAGGTAGTTGAAATTCAATTTGGTTCAATTCAGGGGTCCAATGGTAAGGTGGGTCCACAGCTGGTAATCAAATTTATAATATGGGAATATACAGGAAATCAACGAGAACATATTGAAGAGGACCGCATTAAATCATATCAACATACAAATGCTATTAAATTGTGTGGATTCAAGTTTTATAATTTGGAATGGCTAAAACAGTTCTTCAGAAGATTCGAACATTCCACAACACCTGTCACAGGCGCATATTAACATTCAATAGCCGGTAAGGATCACAAACAAGGAACTGTGGGGGGCAGGGCAGGGCAGGAGCCGATGAACGTACAAATCAGACAGAGGATGTAGGAATGGATTGGACACACCCTAAAGAAGCTGTCATCCAACACGGCATGCCAGGCCCTGACTTGGAACCCCCAGAGAAAGAGAAAGCAGAAGCGATTACGAAATACCTGGAGACGAGATACGGAAAAATAGTTGAAGGCGTGTGACATAATCTGGCAAAACGCAGTTATAACAGCCCAGAACCGTGTTCTCTGCAGGACTGTCGTGCATTCCCTAGGTTCCTCACGGAACGACAGACCTAAGTAAGTAATGAAGTAAGTAAGTATACAGGAAAGACAATCTTATTCAACACAGCAAGGTCATGTTAGTCATATTGGTATTGAGGCATACCCATGTTGTGTGAATTCAAGTTCGGTTATACCATGAGCCTTTTGGGCTACAACATGGGCTCAACTTTTTTTTGATGGGAGTAAACATTGAAAATAATTTTTTAAAAATCACAACAGCTGAACAAGAGCAAGATCAAGGTGACTTGGTGAACGAGGTGGCCCATGATCTATGGAAACCATCCTTGTACTTTCTTACGTAACCTGACACAGATGTAAGTGAAAAGTTTTTCTGATCGAAGTTTGAATATTATTTGTATTTTTGTGGCAAAATTTTTAAGATATCTACCAGCATATTCTTATTAACAAAAAGTTTATACTTTAATTTCTCCGAGCGACAAGTGATGGAAACATCAAAGTTTTCTTATGTAGATAGCTAAAATGAAAGGTGAAGATAACGAACGGTGATCGATCTCATAACTCCTATAAGCAATACAAAATAGATAGTTGGGCAAACACGGACCCCTGGACACACCAGAGGGTGGGATCAGGTGCCTAGGAGGAGTAAGCATCCCCTGTCGACCGGTCACATCGGTATGAAACACGTCAGATAGCATTTGACCCAATGATAGGTTGTATTGACGAACAAGATCGTTATAACGACCATAGAATTTGCGAAATGCTGACTTCAATCGAGACTGTTGAAACCCATGTACCATGAACTTAATCGTCAGTGGCTTGCCTCGATTTAAAAACTGACTATACGCAGAACAAGCTCTTCAGTATCGGATGTACTGCTGCGATATCATCATATACTTTTATATGCTGCAAAGACATCCTACTCATGGATTTCTACGTACTGCAAAGACATTCTAAACATAGATTTCTTCATATTGCAAATAGATCCTAGTCATAGATTTCGGCATGGTCAATGGAAGTTGATGTAAATTACAGTGCGTGCCTGATCATGAAGCATTAGACACTCTTCAATTCAGGAGCTCTGTGGATACTTTTCAATCGACCTGATTTAATCAATCGTTCACACATACTTTACTTTCAATATCTACATTGCTTTATTCCGCTTTCCTGTCGTTCCTTTGAAGAACAACATGTTTGAGACTCGCCAAGTGCTTTTACATGTACTACAATATCGTATATGACGTTATAATCTAATGTAGCTTTTACTAGCCATCAAATTAAATAGAAAATTAAGTTGCCATAAATCCACCTGTATGTCGAACGTTTCCTTTCCACCCAATTTTTCGCATATATTTCATGTGTATAGCATAAGTACATCTCAATCTTTATTAGCACTGAGACACAAAGGAACTGATATCGAGATGATCGATAGAAGACTGAAGAAATAGTTGTGCAGCTTCAGGTGTTTATTAACAATATCATCTATTTTATGAAATCCCACTAATATTGATTCTATATTCAATTTTTGAAAATCAAGCATAAATGATAATGATCGCTTGAAACATTGTGTCAAAGTAGTCGTAGCTAAAAACCATTGGATAATTTACGCACTGAATCGTTTTGTTGTTGTTGTATTTTGAAAAGAGCAACGTCTTGTCCATACACAGTCAAAATTTGAATGGCTTCATCGTTCATTTTTCCTGATTTTATAACCCACACCAGCTGAGTTTAGGTCCATGTCGTGTCCCTTTACAAACACAGCGGTATGCCTTGTTGATGAGAGGGCACGAGGACCTCTGGAGTTCGCAACTTCCGGTATCATAGTCGAGACATTGACAGCGTTGAGAACAAGTTTGCAAGACATACCCTAGGGGCCCAGAGCTACCCCGTGTACACCTGCTCCAAACTCCCCAACATTTCCCTATGGCACCTCCCTCGGTATGTGGATATGCCATTAAAAGCAGCATGGCGAACAGAGGAACAGCGCTCAAAAAGACTTTTCCTACAGTCATCGTGGGTTTTCTTTTCTAAAGTAAAATGTAATAATTGTTAACGAACGTTGAAAGGAAACATGTACAAAAGGAATATGTTGATGATTATTCTTTAAAAGGTGAAAATAGATGAACAATGATCAATCTGACAACTCCTATAAAGAATACAAAATTAAGAGTAGGGTAAACAGGGACCCCTGGATATACAAGAGGTGGGATCAGGTGCATAGGAGGAGGAAGCCTCCCCTATTGTCCGGTCATACCCGCCATGAACCTTATATGAAAGGTGAAGATAACGAACAGTGATAAATCTCATAACTCCTATAAGCAATACAAAATAGATAGTTGGGCAAACACGGACCCCTGAACACACCAAAGGTGCGATCAGGTGCCTAGGAGGAGTAAGCATCCTCTGTCGACCGGTCACACCCGCCATGAGCCCAATATCCTGATCAGTGTGCCAAGAACGGCCTAACAATCGGTATGAAACACGTCAGACAGCATTTGACCCAATGATAGGTTGTATTGACGAACTAGATCGTTATAACAACCACAGAATTTGCGAAATGCTGACTTCAATCGAGACTGTTGAAACCCCTGTATCATGAACTTGTTTGTCAGTAGCTTGCCTCGATTTAAAAACTGACCATACGCAGAACAAGCTCTTACGTATCGAATCAGTTGAGAGATATAAACACCATATGCAGGTGATAATGGAATATTGGTACATAAATATGGAAAGTTGACGATGGACAAGCTGTAATAATTTCGTTTGACATACAGTTGAGTTGTCAGTTTCCCATTAATGTCTACTTTCAATAAAATATCTAAGTATGAAGCAGAAGTGGACGACTCTGTGGTGTCTTTCATTCCGAGCTCACAGGGATAAATCTAATCAACATATGAATGAAAGTTATTATTGTTAAGAGACAAAACGTCGTTGATATATCTAAATGTCGAATTGATGGTCACAACAAAAGTTTTTTCTTCTCACGTAGAATTTTCTGAATCAATATGGAAACAGGTCAACAAGCAAAGAAGCACAATTCGTGTCCATCAAAATGCCAACAGACTGTTGGAAGACCTGATTACCAACGACCATGAAGATATTGTTAATGAGGAACTCTAGCATATTTTTTATTTCAACTTCAGAGTACTTGTGCGTGGAATCAGAGTGGTGTTTCACAAAGGAAGTTTTTGGATTACTGATCACTATATATGAATATTTCCTTTTTCCATTTTTGTTGAAGAAGCAACTGTCTATGATGTCAAAAAGTCTAATCTTTAATTTATCGCGAGGAATGGTCGTGTATAGTGTTTAAATGTCATAGGTTGTGATGTTATAGATTTGGGAAAAGTTTTGCTATTTTAAGGTAGCGACGGATAGCAACCACGTGATCAGTAAAAATTGTGTATTTTCACGTGAATTCATTTCCCGGAATTCCTTACTCCGTCATAGAATAGTCGAAAAACAAAAAGGGGTCCCGAAAGTGTTTTGTTGCTGTGACTGACTCGCCTAGAGAAAATATGCACATACCACATAAGTATACGTCAATATCTGTAATAATGGTAGATCAAATGTTTCATCTGTGTGAAACTTTTTGCTAATCGAAATGTTAAACCAACCACCAATCCATGTACATAAATGCGCTACGTAAACAAAGTTTTTGGTTGATACATCGTAATGTCCGAGTGCAGCATGCTGCGAGATTAAATACTGTTTATACAGTCATTGAGAGGCTAAACAAAGTTTCTTGCAAGAAGAGGAAGTTGGTGGATGCATTCAACTTGGACAACGAAATCATAGTTTCGTTTGGTGAGTGAAAAAAATGCCATAAATTTGTATTCAAAAGTTCAACTCACATTTCCTCTGCTATTTCACAACGCGATTTATAATAACATCTGTAAGTTTAAATACACAACATACAGTAGATGTATTATTTTGTATGTATATATGTATTCCATGTGTGCTTAAAATGTAACTCCCACCTGTGCATGTGATTGTAAACGAACGGATGTCATGTAAATGTATACCACATTTGTAAACATGGGCTCTCACAACTCTTTTATTAAGAAAATATCATTATGAAAATAACATACCTTGAACTACATGTATAAAAGTAATGAAAAACAAATATCTGTGTAGACCTACTATCTAGGGGTATGAGGGAACCGGATAGAAAGTGGAGGGGGGGGGGTGTTGAATTATAATTCCCTAGACTATAGTATGTATACATATACTATTACTTCGAAATTTCAGTGACCTAAGAAATATACCAAAGCTGAGGTTTCGTGTTTCACACAAACATGTAGGTTGGCAAAACCTTTTAAAAAATAATGTAAATTAATCACAAGTCTGCATATGCCCTCTCATAGGCAAATGCATGCACTGCATGTATAAGTAAGATATGTATACTACACGTATGCCCTTCTCTTGACCCACATTTGGTAAATAAAACAGATATGATAAGTCTATGGCAGTTTATGAAAACATATAAACATGTCATCTCATATTGCAATTTATAATTTTGAAACATCAGTATTTAAATTTTCACTGAATATGTGTTGAGACACAATTTTAAAATTCACATTGTCTGACGCAGTCTAATTACTCAATGGTATAATATAGACCTAACTGTGCAAATATCAATTATGATGATCTTTTTTCTAGGCATCAGCCTGAGGACCAAGGGAGGTTAGATAGGACCAGTGCAGGTTGATGTGGATTTCGAGTCAACAAGTATAACAGCAAGATAGGTACTATATTTTCTTTTGATAAACATTTGTAAAGACAATTCTGAGTATATCAGATATTCATCTTTTTTGCAATATTTAAATATATTTATCTATATTATTTTGAACAGGTACTCCATTTACAGTGATGATGACATATTCCCTGGACCCCCACAACTCCACAAATTTAAAAATGTTTGATCAAGTTCCGAAGATTAAAGAACTACTGCAAAATTTGGGACTTGGATGAAAAACATTAATTCACTTATATGAGCTCAGAGCAACTGGATGTTGTATAACATACTTTAAACTAAATTGTGAATTTGAGGGAAACAAGTACATGTATTCGTGTATTACATGTACATGCCTTTTGAAAGACAATAATATTGCATAGATGTAAAGGAAATTTCAATGTTGATTATTCTTTCTTAGATATATTAGTAAAAAATTTGCACATGATAGAATATCAATTTTATAACTTCAATCAATGTGTTTGAATTTTCCTTGTAATTCAAAATTTAGTTGTAACATACATCATTGATACATTAATGTATATCAAATTTTTAGAAAAGTTTCGTAATGGAACTAATCCCCCCCCCCCTTATACATACAGTGAACATAGACCTTCACCTGGGGAAAACTACAGTTAGTTAATGCAATATACATGTACATGCATTCTCAGTTATCCAATAGTGAGTTTATGGTTCATTGTGAAACTACAATTAAAAATCTTAAACTTATGAAAGACACACCTATCTGTGAGGGCAAGGTGACTCAGATGGTCTTGCATGTAGTGATCCATGAGCAGTCCATGGGTCTCTTTCCATTGATATTAATTATTTATTGAAATATGAAATGGTTATTTAAACATATTTCGTGTATTATACTGTATAGTGATATAAATTTCTATCAAAAAATATGTATAGGTAATAGATTTGGTCCAGTTATTACAAGAAATTGTATGAAAAATAACTAAATATTTAGGCAATCATTGTGAGTGCGAAAAGGTCAACTGCAATAGCACACAGTATATATCATTCTTAGATGGCTCATAGAAACTTCTAGTATTGTGAGTTTGAATGCTCAATGAAGTAAATTGGGAATGCTTAATCATTTAACGTCAATATTTTATCTCTGCTGACTGTATCTCTTAAAATTCATTTCTAGAAGGGAGGGGGTAGGGTTACAAAATCTGACATAGTTTCAGATTAAACCTCATTTGGTATATTTTTTTCTATTCAATATTTTAGATACTACTTGACTTATTGTAAAAATGAAATAAAATCATAAATTTTATGAGCAGAATTTTGTTGTCAGAAAATGTATGCCTGATAGTATTTGAAAAACGCCGTATTTAGGGTAAATTTGGCCAAGTCGAATCATCCCAATGTTTTCCTTAGATGCATTTTGAATTTCTAATCAATGTTGATTTTTTATCTGTTTGTGTTTAATTTACATAACTATGTATGACAAACAATATTTCTGGTGTCAATAAAATTCTTATTGGCTTCTGTGTTAATTTGCTCAATTTTGACATTTTTTGCCTTTTGGGGCTGCAAAAGAGGGGATTTCAATCTCGCTTTCCTCGAAAATTAACCTGATTACTTTTGTTGATTTTTTGATAAGTCAAAATGTTATAATAAATAAAATTGAAAAAAATTCAATGAGCGGTTTTTTTGGGGGCTAGCTATCAATAGCTACCTTAAGTTTACTAAAAGTTCTTTACAATTTTTTAGAATCCACATTTGATTAACACCACTTCTGGCATATGTAGTCGTACAGTAAGTTTGAAGTTTCTCCTTCACAAAAAAAAAAAAAAAAAGAATTTTTCAAGAATAGAAAATAAAGAATATTGCAATATTCTTACCACAATGTTCAATCTTGCTGAGACGATTCTAATAAAAACAACAATAAGTTGTATTTGAAATGTATAAAAAGCTTATTGTATCAACGCAGCAATTTGTATATATCCTATGCTATGGACAAGGGGCATTAAGGGCCAAAATTTGCCCAATGTTAAAACACTATATTTTACTGTTATTCTGATTAATTGCGATTAGTGTCATCAATTTCAGCCATTTTTATATTGATTTTGATATGTTTTCTTAATTTTGGGGCAAATTAATGAAAAAACAACGAAAAATCACAGATTTCTGGAAACAATAAATAACTTTTATATCAAACAAGAAATAACAAAACAAACATTTCCACATGTTAGAATTCATTATACAGGATTACACTGAAAACAATTATGAACAACCAATATGCCTAAATGCCTTATTTTGGGGTAAAACGACTGGTTTTTACACCAAAAAAATCACAGATTTCTGGAAACATTGAATAACTTGTATAGCAAACAAAAAATAACACAAAAATCAACTGCATTTATAAGAACTCACTATACAGCATTATATTTAAAAAAAAATTGTGAACAATAGATAAGCCTAAATTCCTCATTTTGGGGGAAAACAAACAATTCTTGCACAAAAAATCACAGATTTCTGGAAACAGTGAATAACTTTTATAGAAAACAAAAAATAACACAAAAATCAACTGCATATGTTAGAACCCACTACACAGTATTATATTGGGAAAAATTGTGAACAATAGATAAGCCCAAATTCCTCATTTTGGGGGAAAACAAGCGATTTTTGCACACAAAAATCACAGATTTCTGGAAACAGTGAATAACTTTTATAGCAAACAAAATATAACACAAAAACCAACTGCATATGTTAGAACCCACTACACAGTATTATATTGGGAAAAATTGTGAACAATAGATAAGCCTAAATTCCTCATTTGGGGGGAAAACAAGCGATTTTTGCACAAAATTTGCGATTAAAAAAAAACGACAACTTTTTAAAATTATGTGATGTCCGCGTGAAAACAACGGAAAGATATTTTAAAGAGAGATTTCTATATAAACTTTTATTCTTCTGTTTAAATTTCATCCCGTTGTTTTGCTGCGGATATACATGTATCTAAATTTCATCATGAAAATGTTGTTTTGACGGAAATACATGATTTCCGGGAAAATATGACGAATTTAATCTGGGATATCTTGGTTACCAATGTAAAAATAAGATTAATTAGATCACTGTTGAGAAGACAAAAACGTGTATTTCAATGCTATATTAAACTTCTAAACATTAAATTCGTTTGAAATATGAAAAATATGTTGGGCATATGTGGCAGCTTATTGCCCCTTGCTCTTTGCCGTTTTAAACAAAGTTATATTCTGTTGATACTTGAACATAATGCTGATTATTTTATCCTCGTATCAAAATAATCTCTATCAATTTACGATATAGCATGTGTATTTTTGTCATACCGGCCATCATCAATTCATGATATTAAGCGGAATAAGCTAAGGTACAACTTAAGGTTAGCACAACCAATCCCTTAATGAGTTGTCTAATCTCATTTGCCCTACGTTTCCTTTTCCGGCATCATCGTCAAACATCAACAACCAAAAAATCGCTCAGAGAATTTTTCAGTCTAAATCCTCCCAATCATGCCGCCAATTCGCTGGAAAGTGCGAACGCTTTCAAAAAGAAAGGCAGCCGAGCAGAGGGTTTCCCCTTCCATAGGCAGGGGCCGACCAAGAACTCGGATTTCGCCCCCTAAGCAGCATCACAGACCACCCACGCCAGACGCCATTATCAGCGTGGCCGAACCACCGGCGGGGGATAACACCTCAAGCGGTGAGTCAATAATTGACATCCCTCAATTAGACTCCGATAATTTTCTTCCCATTCAGTCCACCCTCGAAATTGATTACTACCAACCTCTCTCAATCCCTAGTTATTTTGACCCCTTGTCGGCCCATGTACCCTACAATTTAAAACAAAAAATCTGGCTAGGAAAATTTATTGACATATCTTTACAACACTACTCCGAATTGCAAGGGGAAATTCAGACAAAAAGTGGCCGCATGTGTCTTGAAAACAAAGGTCCAACGTCTATCTTAACATAGATAGGTGGAAGTCGGCTTTTTTTTATATATATATATTTTCCAGCGTGTTGCTAGAAAAATTCTCCAACAAAGCTCAAGACTTACTTAAATACATGAGGGACATACGCCTGGCAGCAAACCGTTCAACTGGTTGGTTCAAATATGAGGAACAATTCCGACTTAGAATGGCCAGTAACCCAGGTATCCCCTGGGGTCAAATAAATAATGAGCTCTGGTTTTTGTATATCACCAATCCCCTGTGCCAGATCAGCACCACTGAGCAAGCAAGTTACAAACAAAACCCCACACAGAGCCAGTCTCGGTCAACTAACATGGCGGACAGAAAATCACTAGGCACGTGCACGTTTTTAAACCAGGGTAAAGCTTGTAATTTTTCCCCCAATTGCAGATTCAGCCACAAATGCAGAGAATGTGGCGGAAACCATCCTGCGAATAGATGCAGTCCCCTTACTAGATATCAATTTAACGCAATTCTATAAAAACCTTTGGGAATTGCTGGGTTCAGGGTCATTTTGCAACACATAGTTTCAGAATCGGCAGGGCCACTGACTTGGCTTTAGGAGGGGCCTCTGATTCTGAGATAATGAAATCCGGTCAAAAAATTAAATGCATTTACCACATACATTAGAATATAATTACTCGTGACATATATACTATTATCTTCTATACAGTTTAGTAATATACTACTTTCACTGACCCATACAAAGTCAATCTAGGCAACAAAACCATCAGGATCATGGGGTCCTCAATTCCATATTGGGCAGGCGAGTATGCGAGTCAACACGGAGGTAGAAACCTGGGCCTTCAAGCAACAGTTTAGTGGCGCGCCAACTGTGGAATGAAGTGGCTTGACCTCGATCCCTTCGTCCTTCATCTGCTTAAATCATCCCCACCTCCAGATATCCTGGTGATTCATCTGGGATCAAATGATCTGGTCTCAGAAGAGCTAAACAGCAAAATTCTGGGGCAGGAAATTTAATGCACGTTTCTCAGGTATCATGCGCTTATGCCCCAAACTATACTTGTCTGGTCCAATATTCTGCCGAAACTTTTTGGTACGGTGTGCCTCTGGCCAGAAATACTAAAATTGATCAGAAGCGATAAAAGGTCAACTGCAGAGTGGCTGCTGCCATTGCAGAGGTAGGGGGATCCATCATTAGCCACCCCCATATCTCAATACTTAATTACAATTTGTTTAGACACGATGGAACTCACTTGTCTAATTCTGGCAATGACATTTTTATCCAGGATCTAATACAAACGCTAATTAAGTTAATATAAGCCCTAACGCACTTTATCGGGGGAGGGGTGTCAGCCCTTATGCATTTTATTAGGGGGGGGGGTCGGTGTTTTTGTGATAGTGTACATGTACTAGGTTATCGAGTTAATCAGTTAATCTAAGCCTTAACCGCTTCGGGGGGGGGGGGGTGAAATGTGTATCGGGCAAGTTCCTTTTAAGCTTAACTCCCTGCATTGGGGGGTTACTTTTGTGAAATGTGTACTCGGGTCATGGAGAGTTTATCATATCGATGGCTGTTGGCGGACCTGAGGAGATAAAAAGGAATATTTGGATCTCATCTGGCCTGTTCTCCCCCCATCTGTCTGTTACGACGGAGGGCTGTCACTGTGCGAAGCTGATCGCCATTCTAAGTCAGTGAATTTGTCTACGGTACAAAGTAAAATATGGATTGGAGAATCACTAGCCTTAGCACGGCTTGGTTTCTCTCTCCACCTCTTTTAAACGAAGGGGAGACTGTGTCTGGAGTGCCTTGTGTGGTACGAGGAAGTACCGGCACTATTACCCAGCAGCAATCCCCCGGAGGAACAGGGACATGAGGTAGGTCCAAAACCATTCCAAGTCCATTATGTCATACACGCATTTGGACTTCCGGCGCCTGTGTGTACCATGGGACCACCGGTTTGCCCGTTCTACATTGTTTTGTCGGTATCCGGTTATCTTCCCTGGTTCAGATTTACAATGCGGCATACCATTCACTCGCCCAATTAGACACTCAGACTGTTGTGTGTGCTTGTTATGACATTGTGTGAAATGTAACGCGTCAGCTGACTTGTTACAATTGTATTATGTAAATATGGGATTTCTTTGCTAATGTTATCTATAGTGAAAACCTCAATAAAATTTTGTCCATAATATACATCCTGTGTTTCTTGGCAGTTTCGGGAAACTAGTGGTCATTTGTTCCTATTATACATACGAGGAGCAAGCCAGTTTCTGTTACATTAATGAGATTGAAAAGGTTGTGCTTGTGCAAGCATATAGCATTTCATGATTATTTCAATAATACGTGCTTAAGAAGCATTGTCGGTATGAGATAAGTGAATATTTGTAAATCCTTTTATCATAGATTGCTATATTTAATACCGCCTGTTTAAGGATAGATCATTTAGAAATGAGGCTATGGGGGTTAAAAATGAAAAACACATCAAACTTTGTGCAAACAAAAATATGTGATTGTATTCAGACCTACCTTTCGTAGAATAAAAGTTCAATGTTTGAAATCGCGAAGTTATTATACTGTTTATACATTATTATACATACAGATGGCACAGTCGAACAGTGATTTATTTGCAATTAAATGATTATATGCATCTGTTGTTCGCAGTCATATCTAAAGTATGCCTACTTTCAAGAATATTTCATTCTAACGAAATCGATTTACAGTTTCTATAACAAGGACACTTTGTTTAAATCAAACAAACGTTCAATGCATGACATAAAATGTGTAATTTCTCTCCAAACTTTGTAAAAGTACATCATATATGAATAAAGAAGAATTCTTTATTTCCAAAATAAACTTGAGGCCCTAAGCCTCATGAGGCATGACATACAGCAGTTTCGATTTCACATACTCCTCCTAGGCACCTGATCCCACCTCTGGTATGTCCAGGGGTCCGTGTTTGCCCAATTATCTATTTTGTATTGCTTATAGCAGTTATGATATTGATCACTGTTCGTTATCGTCACCTTTCATATATATATATATATTATATATTATATATATATATATATATATATAATATATATATATATATCATATATATATATATATATATATATATATATATGTCTGTTCTCATGCTATGTCTGTGCATATATATATATATATATATATATATATATCATATATATATATATATATATGTACAGACATAGCAGAACAGACAGAATAGACCCTTGTTCAGATTCTATAACATAAAATATCGTATGAAGTTTTGTTGCTTAAACTTGTTATAAATTCTATAAGTTTATAACATTGAGTTTTTCAGTGATGAATATGACTTAAGTTTAGCATGTTGTTATGGGAAAAGCTGCAAAGAATATTGCTCAAATATGATAAGGTACATATTAGATATCAAACATGTCTTAAGTAAATTTATGCACATACAAATGTACAGAGAAATACAAGAAGCAACAACGGTCGGTGCTGGAGGACATTAATGTGTACAATTGTGCTTTAAAAAATATTCCATCGCCACATACTTTATATATCTTTGTACAAAAGTAGAATAATGCAGTAAGTAAAATATAGGTTTACAGCATAAGCATGCGCATGGACCAACAACAGAAAGCAACAAGTAACGGTGCTGTAGGGTATACAGCGGATAAAGTCCACTTTTTTAAAATTTATAATATTTATTCAACTATCACATTTTAAATCAAATTAATATATCATAAATTCATCTACATACATTTACACATCTACATACATGTATGTACACGCGTTAATGTGAAAGTCGTTTTAAATATAGAAGAAAAAAGAATAGAAAAAAAGAAGAAAGGAAAGGAAAGAGGAGAGAAAGTTAAATAAATGAAACAAATACATAATATTATAATATAAATGGGGCACATTTCTAATAGAAATATTAATGGATACATATGAATTATAACATATCACATATATACTGCCAGTTGTTTTTAAACTTTGTATATTTACATTGTTTTAACAATAAAAAAAATTCTATCACGAACTCTTGTGCGTCAAACAACAAATTTACCCTTGTTCTCACCTACATTTAGATTAAGTTTCTTTGCCTGATCAACCTTCTTTGAAAAGGAATTTTTACCCTTACTTGTAGCCTGGTGTGCACTTAAGTCACGGACATCTTTGTATTGGTCAGCTAAATGTGCCATTTTTGCTAAACTCTCTGGTAGTCTCTCTTTCAGAAATAATTTCAATTCCTGACTAGATACATGAAGAAATTGATCTCTCAACATTAGATCATACAAACCTTCAAAACTTTTGGCTGTCTTCGTCATTTCAATGCACCTATCAAAATAACTACTTAATCTCACAGCAAAGTGAGAAAAGGTTTCACAACGATCGGGCCTACATGATCGGAATTTGTTCTTAAACCCGTCATCTGTTAATTCGAACCGTTTCAGTAATGCTGTCTTAAGAATGTTGTAGTCAAGTGCATCAGCCTTGGGCATTAAAGCAAACACATCTAATGCCTTCCCCTTTAACAATGCACTCATTTTGTCACGAATAGCTGAGCTATTGGCGGTTTACGTGGAGACAACCCAAAGAGAACAAGAATTTGTAACACTTCACATATTTAATGGAATTAATAATCAAGATATAAGTATAAAAATAAGATGTTGATGGTATGGTTTGTCACTACTGGTTTGTCCTTCTTACATTCCGTCCCTGTGACGTGTTCTACAAGAAACGGTCCCTGGTTTGTCACTACTGTTTTGTCCTTTACACACTCCGTCCCTGCTACAAGACGTGTTCTACGAAGAAACGATCCCTTCAAACAAACACACGTCTTACGGGTCCACAGATAGGACACCACACATAACCGAGCTCCTCGGGATAGCAGGTTGTTGGGAAATCACAAGAAGGAATACACGGGCGGACAGGATTTATTCCAACATACACCAACAAAACACATTATACAACATGAAACAAGCACTGAGGCTTTAAACGTACATATGGTACTACTCATTATCACATTTTAGATAATGATACTGTCTTGGTAAGACATACAAAATACACTAACACTTAGTAACTCATAAGACTTGATACACAAAACTCATACATAATGGCCACGTTGCGCATTATCACAAAGGACAAACTTGTAAATTTATGACCATATATGCACACCATACTTACAACATTCAAACACGTTTCTAAACATAGAAAGTAACTTAATATATCAAAATAGACATTCTTAAACTAATGAGAAATGCTATAACTGGGTGGTTTAGGACAAATGAATGAAATTAGAGAAAATTACGAAGATGGCAGTATATATAAATAAGATAAAAGCCTTACCTCAGAAAAGCAGGACCATATAACTAGAAATTGTCATCACAGTGCCAGCCATGTAGATAAAGAATTCAATGGTGATACAATTTAGATATAACGAGAGAAGTATATTGACGTCCTTCTCCCTGGACTACCGTGTCCAATATGATTTGTAGCACGGACTGGCGGTTTAAAGGTCCAGTGAACTGAGGTTACAAATGGGATATGTACAGTGATAAAAACTGAACTGACAGGGGCTCAGTACGGGTTATATGGTACTAAGACTAAAATATATTTACAGAACACATTTTAATGTGACAATTCCTAATGTGTTTCTTTTTGCCATATCATTTCATTCTAAATTTTTTAGTTTTACTACCCAACAAGAAGTCCGTAAAAATGTGAAGTTCGTGATATATTCAAAGTCCAACGATCATAATTCTATTGAGAGTAGGCAGTCAGAAAAACGTAAACCATGTAACTCACAGATAAAGAAATATGCACCAAAATGATGATCACGGTATCTGCAACCCTAACAAAACCATCCAGAAAGTTAAAACGATGATGGAAATACGGAACGATGGAATCCTGAGTGCATTGGCCATTTTAAAGCTGGATTTAATCACCCAATTTATTGTAATTACTCGCTTTAAGTTACGCCTAATTCAAATTTGATTGCCTTACTTCTACAAATTCTAGCCAAATTTCCAATTCTGTGCAATATCTCAGTGCTATAACCTTTTTTCTCTCTATGATTTTCAATCAAGAGTTATATTTCTGCTTAAAGCAACATGCATAATTATTCTCGTATCACTCTTTTGTTAGAAAAAAATATCATGCGCTCTTTTCATTTTTAAAAGAATTAATCGATCTACATGTAGAAGAATCTTTCAATTTCTTGGAAACAATAATGGGCATTGTTTAGACATAGTATTTATCACTTAGAGGATGCAAAACTTGCGTTTTACCGGTTGACCGTTATTTTCTTTCTCATGAAATAAAAACAACATGTAATATATATACACGATTCACTGTGTTCTAGCCAATGACCTTGGTATATATTACAGTCATAAAATAGCAGCTGACGTGATCGGTAAAAATTCACATTCATTTAAAAAAAAGAATCATCTGTTTATCTGCGTTACTTACGGTGATCTTACGTACACACTGGTGTGATTGAAATATCGACCATTGTTTACTGGAATTCAAGCGAAGTAATCGATAAATGACCGTAGAAAACAGGAATAACGTTTTTAATGAAGACCATAAGTTATCAAGTTGATGGCCGTATCCTATCTATTCAGCTAGTGAAACCTTCTTTTGGAGCAACATATACTACAGTCATCGACTTTTGCACAGTGATGACTGACATGTTGAAGAAGTTGTAAAATGGACTACAACTCGTAAAAGAAATCAAGTCAGTTTAACTTGGGAGAACGTATTGTGGTATAACCTTGATATACACGAGTGCAATGATACGTCAATAGTGAACCAACTGCTCCAGTTAAAGCCTAACTAACATGTAGAACCAGCTCTAACATCAGATAGGAGTTAACGAATACCTTGTCTTGTCATTCTAGATCATTGTAGACACTACTTGGTGGAAGTAGTTTTATATTAAGAAACTTTTATTCTTCCCATAATTTCAAAACGCCTTTGACAAATAATACAAAGTTTTTAATTTTTCACTGTTTTATTTAAACAAGAAAAGGTTTTATACATTCCTCCTCTGACCGGAATTAGGTATCTACAGTCTTCTGATTTTCATCTCCATGGTTTTCAGTGAGTAATGATAACCATGCCACTGCTTCCAGTTCACGCCATCCGCAAAAGACGCATGTCTTCCTCTTAGGTACAGACCATTGGGGTTAGCGTAGTGACAAGCTTTGTACCAAAATCCGCCTTTGTATTTCCGAGAACAATTATTCCTATCTTTGTCTTTTGTAATAAAGGGTTGTCCATTCACATACGACAGTGCATTCCCTGAAATACAACATAAACGTTATGTTTTCCTAATTCGTAGTTAGAGAAAAACCTTGATAATTTTTAACAGTTTGAGTGACCTGGTCCTGCTTCATGTTTTATAGTGTTTGTTTTGTAAGTGCTTAGTGAGTATGATACGTATAGGTGCGTACAGACAAGAGGTGTAAGCGTTTTAGAGTGGATTTGAATCGTATTTGAAATTTTCATTCTTTACATTTATTTGACTCTACAAAAATCTGAATTTTCAATGTTCTCTCTCAGATTCACTATTACGTTGACATCATATTTGGACTTGCAGGCCTTGATATCAAAGGTCCGTGTGGGAAAAATTGTATTGTCCCGAGTTTTGCTTTAGTAATACTGCAAAGTGTTTATTAACGACAAAATTGATACCTATTCACATAGCATATATTGGTCAGGAATTGACCGATAGAAATAGAATATTATGTGTAGTAAAGAACTGGTTTTGTATGATTGATCACTTCTTGTCGCCGTTTAAAGCGTGCAACATCTAGAGACATGGACACTGAGGACGTTCAAAGTCAGATAAATCAAACAAATCAAGAGGCCAGTAAGGAAATTTTCCAATATTTTAGAGTCATTTGTCTACAGATCAGAGAAGTTTGGAGGGGTATAAATTCAAACAGCGCGATAACAAAGAGCAACATCAGCATGGCGTAAATGTTATGACAAAGCTGAAAGAAGCAAACGAGAAACTAGAGGAAAACAGAATTCTAACCGGAACAGAAATATTGAAGTCCCTCAACTTCACCGGTAGGGGACTAAAAAGCACAATACCTGGAACTAAAAATCACAAATTTGGGGAGAAAGAATGGACGAACGTAATCGGCATGGGATATACTGGAGAAGTCAAGGCCTTCATCCACTAAGACATCAGGAGCAACCACACCGGTGTATGGTTTGTTTTACTTCCATTCGATAATTTTTCACTCATATTAAGACGTCACGTAAGTGGTAGGTGAAATACCACACATTTAGGCTTATCCTTAACACCCAGAGGCTTATATTCGAAACATCCGTGATTCTCACTTCACGTGCATTTGGCAAAGGAACAATCACTATCTATACGTCTTGGTTAGGGTTAGGGTTAGTATACTATATATATACTATCTATACGTCTTAGATTTAATGCAGCAATGGCACGATCAGGGCTCGGCGCAATGTTTTGATACCAGGGTCACTTGCCAACGGATACAGGTTTTCTACAACTTCTATGATATTTTATCTGGGATTTTCTTCTTGACTGACCTTGATACTTGGTTAATATCGTATTAGGGGCAACATATTTTGCAAATATATTGGGTTTTTCTCTTAATGTACTGTATCATGAAATACTCAATAAACAAGGCATCCAGCTCGCACACACGGGTGACTGTCGTACATAAAGCAATGAATTGTCGGTGTTTTATAATGTTAATAGAGTAAACACGATTTGTTACTCTTCTTTACAATGAAAGCGTCCGATCTACTATCGTTCCAATCACAGGGGCTAAGCCCGTTTTGGGCCCGAACTCTGTGATACCATAAATATAGAAAGGGGTCTAACTCTGACACAGATAAAAAAACTAACCACTCGCTTCAAATGCCTAAAAAATCTTTAACTAGGTAAGCTATGCGTAGTTTGTCGTTTTCCTTGCATAGATTAATGGTTTAACTACTTGCATGCCAAATTTCAAGTCACTGGTTCTTAAAATAACAAAGATATACGTCATCGTTCTTTCGATTTCACTTGTTTATTTTTACTAGGACATTTACCGGTCCAGGTCACGGAGTCGTTTCTCGCCTATGACGGCAGCGAAATTCAGACTAGTATGGAAGATTTCGGACCTGTCAATTAAAATTTCACATCAATTATACGCTACTTACTTCCTCATATTTTAATAATGTTCTTCGTGTAGACGTTACACGACTTATTTTTCCTCAGCAGCATCAACTGTTGACAACTATCTTTATGTCTCATTTTATTTTGTATTGCTTGTAGGAGTTATAAAATTGATCACTGTTCGTTATCTTCACCTTATATATATATATATATATATATATATATATATATTATATATATATATATGAATGTACATTTAAACAATAAAATGCTTTCTTTGTTGTTTTATCGGGTGATGGATGAAGGTAGAAAGTATTGCAGAAAAATACACAGGTTATTTAATTCTTTCCGGCAATGATTGCTTCCTTCATCACCAGATAAAACAACAAAGAAAGATATTTTATTGTTTATATTTACGTTTTTATGTGTGTTTTTTTTTTATATAACCTAGATTTAAGTGCTGAAATATATCCTTGATATTTTCTTATTTTAATCGGAACAATCTATGCATCATTTGACCTTGACGACGCTCCATCTTTAGTAATGATTACTCTGGCGATTCGTACTAAAAAAAAAAGGACCAAACTTGTTAGCAACAAACATATATTCGTTGTCTATGATGATTGATTGAATATTGTTTACCGTCCCTCTCGAGAATATTTCACTCATTTGGAGACGT
Source organism: Ostrea edulis (assembly GCF_947568905.1). NCBI lineage: Eukaryota > Metazoa > Mollusca > Bivalvia > Ostreida > Ostreidae > Ostrea > Ostrea edulis. The sequence goes on from NC_079165.1 coordinate 41,747,362, forward strand.
CACCACTGCCGGTGAAGGGCTGCAAAATTTAGGCCTATGCTCGGCGCTTATGGCCATTGAGCAGGGAGGGATCTTTACCGTACCACGCCTGCTATGACACGGAACCTCGGTTTTTGTGGTCTCATCCGAAGGACCGCCCCATTTAGTCGCCTCTTACGACAAGCAAAGGGGTACTGAGGACATATTCTAACCCGGATCCCCACGGGATTGTCTATGATGAAAGCAATGTCAATTTCAAAAGAAATATAAGAAAAAAGGTTCAGTGAATGTAGATATTTACGTATGATTGATTGATTGATTGATTGTATACAGTTTAATGTCCCGCTCTAGAATCTTTCACATATATGGAGACGTCACCATTGCCGGTGAAGGGCTGCAAATTTTAGGCCTATGCTCGGTGTTTATTGCCATTGGGCAGGGGGAATCTTTATCGTACCACATTTGCTGTGATACGGGACCTCAGTTTTTGCGGTCTCATCCGAAAGACCACCCCATTTATTCGCCTCTTACGTCAAACAAGGGGTACTGAGGACCTATTCTAATGCGGATCCGCACAGGATTATTTATGCATGAAAGTATCTAGTATGGATGTATATATGCATGCGTATTGTTTGTATGAATAAGTGGATTTGATTGTTTTAAATCTACATACAATGTATCGAATACACATCTATATATTGTAATTAGTCTTTATAGTTTTAAGCAAAAGTTTCCCCAAACAGTTTGGTTATTGTCAAAGACACAAGTTAACTCCTAAAATTTTATTGAACATGGATTTTGATGCCATTTTTAAGGATTTGAACTTGAAGTTAATGATAAGATGATGACATATCGTCCCATCTTGAAACAGACTAGAATTCTCACCAGCATTTCCTCTATACTCGTCCACCGTGATTTTGAATCCACTGCTCTGGTTTCCCACAGAAAACACCCGGTACTCTGCATATTTAGTCTTTCCTGTAAAGTCTGACATATCCACCCGTAACATGTACCAGCCCTGTGACGTCAGCTGATGAATTCGTCGATTACCTAGAAGTACCACGGACTTGATATTTAGGTTTTACACCAGATAAATGTGAGACATTACAGAAGCACTGTTTAATATTTTCTTCAAATATTGCATATCAAGTGAGATATACAGTTTTAAACCGAAGCGAGTTATTTTTTTCTTTAACAAGTAACGTATTTGAAAAAGGAATTAAATACACTGTGGCTTGTACTTTCAAATAAGATCATTATAATAGAATTTGCAAAATTCTGACTTCAAACGAGACTGTTGAAATCCCTGTAATATAAACTTATTTGTAATTAGCTTCCTCGATTGCAAAAAAGTCATACACGGTTGATAAAAGATGCAGTCTGCAGAGGTCATTAATAACCTAATACAAATGATCCAATACAAGCTATTAATATGCATTACCGGTATATACGTTGCCTATACAAGTTATTAATAACCTCTAAAGACGTGACCTGTACAAGTTATTAATAACCTCATACAAATGATGCAATACAAACTACTAAAAACCTATACATATGCGGCCTATACAAGTTATTGATATCACTATTAACCAATCAATATTGATGTTTTATATTTGTTAGAATACATCTCAAATGACGTGTTTCATACCGATTGTTAGACCGTTCTTCGCACACTGATTTTGACTACGGACTACTCAGTTTACCTGATCAAGACTTGGGGCTCACAGCGAGTGTGATCGGTCGACTGCAGATGCTTACTCCTTCTAGACATATGATGCCACCTCTGGTATATCCAGGGGTCAGTGTTTGTCCAACTCTCTATTTTGTATTGCTTATAGGAGTTATTAGATTGATCACTGTTCGTTATCTTCACCTTTCACGCAAGAGGTTTGTACAAGTTAACACTCCTTCCAGCCCAAATTTATTAAGAGAATCGCCAAGGTGTTTATCACACAGTGTATCAAAATTAAAAAAAATAAAATGCATGTATATTTTCACACCGTTGTTGATTACATTGATACATACCTAACCAATATTCGCCACCAATGTTTCCAAAACCATACTTGTAGTCTACCCAATTCCGGTTGAAATTTACCCGTCCATCTTTGCGTTTCTGGAAAACCTATGAGCAGAAAATAAGATTTTAGAAACGATACAACTGCAGAAAGTCGTTAGTAAAAATAATGATATGTAGGCCTTGTCAAATTTATTTTGAAGTACCCCCTTTTCTGATTTACTTTAGAAACATATCGATGATACACACGATACTTGTGTCACCGAAAGTAACGTTTATAACGAGATTAATAGAAAAAAATATCACAGAAATGACACCCGGGACACAATAAGCTTAGCTACAGACATATTTAACGAACAGTGAACTTGTCATTAATTAAGTCTTAAATCTATGCTGGACGATAGCTGTGATTTAAACTTAACTGACGCATTACAACTGGATTAAAGACCTTGTACAAGTCTACGAAAAGTGAGGTATTAAAGCCATTTATTAAAGCCGAAGTCATTATACAATTTATTAAAGCCGAAGTCATTATATAATTTATTAAAGGCGAAGTCATTATACAATTTATTAAAGCCGAAGTCATTATACAATTTATTAAAGCCGAAGTCATTACACAATTTCTACAACGTTGATTATGCAAGTGAAGATAACGAACAGTGATCAATCTCATAACTCCTATAATGTAAAACTTATACGGTACCAATTTTGATGCACCAGATGCGCATTTCGACAAATAATGTCTCTTTAGTGATGCTCAATCGATATGTTTGAAATCCGAAATAACTATGAAGTTTTAGAGCTAAATATAGCCAAAAACAGCGTGCCAAAAAAGTGGAGCCAAATTCGTCCAAGGATAAGAGCTATGCACGAGGGAGGTAATCCTTAATTTTGAAATGAATTTCTAAATTTTATAACAGCAATTCAATATACATCCGTATTTTCAAGCTAGTAACGAAGTACTAAGCTACTGGGCTGTAGAGACCTTCGGGGACTAACAGTCCACCAACAGAGGCCTCGACCCAGGGGACATAATGTAAAACGTATACGGTACCAATTTTGATGCACCAGATGCGCATTTCGACAAATAATGTCTCTTCAGTGATGCAATACAAAATAGATAGTTGGGCAAACACGGACCCCTGGACACACCAGAAGTGGGATCAAGTGCCTAGGAGGTGTAAGCATCCCCTGTTGACCGGTCAGACCCGCCGTGAGCCCTATATCCTGATCAGGTAAACAAACTCCAAGAGTTTGTGTTTTCTATTGATAATGAATTTTGGAGAGATGTTATTAAAGCATTAGTAAAGGTTAAGAAAAGTCCTGAACATGTATCAACCTACTTGTGCTTAGATATTAGAAACTTTTGCTGTGTACAAAAGTGGGCATTCTATACAAAATGGGTTGATAATGGTATTAAAAACCTAGAGGACTTGGTGTCTGAACATGGAAACATTAGATGTTTTAATGAAATAAAAGGAGTGCTTTGTACTAATAACTTTTTAGACTATTTTCATGTAATATCAAAAATACCATCAAAAGTCAAAAGAGATATCATTACATTGAAAGAAGGTAGAATTCATGAAGATAATGAACATATTGAAATATGTATTGTACAAAAAAGTTTGTCAACATGCAATGTTAAATTTTTATATCAAATATTGAAAGGAAAGGAGTTTATAGCCCCAATCTCTAAACAGGATAAGTGGGAAACTTTATCAGATGAACCCATTTCAGGAAAAGACTGGAAATTTTATTTTGTAAATGCATCTTTGTGTACAAAAGAGACAAAAATAATTTACTTTCAATACAGAATACTAATGAATTACATTGCTACCAACTCCTTTCTTTACAAAATTAAAATTTCAGACAATAATTTGTGTACATTTTGTAATTGTGAAGCAGAAACAATAGTTCACATATTCTATGATTGTGTATATGTCAACTTATTTTGGAATGATTTTGAGCAATGGTTCGACGCTATTGAAAATGGTTATAAAATTTCAAGAAGAATAGTCTTACTTGGTAATACAGAAGGAAGCTGTTTAGAAAATTTTCTTTTATTAGTATCAAAAAAGTTCATATATTATTCCAGATCACAAGGAATCAGGCCAAAATTTTCTGAGGCAGTGAATTTATTTAAGTACTACAGAAAAATGGAAAAATACTGTGAAAATGTGTTTGGATGCAAATCCAAAATATTTACTAAATGGTCAATATATGATATTGTTTATAACAAGTGATGAAAAACCAAAGCTTTATAGGTTATATTTGTTATCATTACTTTTAGTATCATTTTGTTGATATGTATATTTTCAATACCTTTAAATTATGCCTAGCTGTCAAATACTAGTTCATGTAGAAAGTTTTTGTATGGAAGATATTGTATGCATGTGTGTGATTTTGTGTGTGAGATCATCTATATAGATGTAATTGTAAATGTCTAAAAATAAAGCATGAGAAAAAAAAAAGGTAAACAGAGTTATCCGTAGTAAACATCAGTGTGCCAAGAAGATACACCTATAACAATTTGAATTTTTTCTAGGAAATAAATAACGACGATATGTGAAATCTTGCTGATACAAATGGTGAATATTGTTTATCTCTCATGCAAGAATTTTTCACCCATTAAGATACGTCACCAGATTTTGGGTGAAGTACCACACATTATGACCTACACATAGCGTTCAACGCCGTCGGAATCTTTATCGTGCTTGGGCCTGCCGTGACCTCTGTTTTTAAGGTCATATCCGAAAATATCTAATATCAGGTATTTGGTGAATGGAATATTTTTAATTTTGGTAGTATTTTTGTAAGTTATAATGACCACTATTTTTCTTTACTTATTATGTTTTTGCAATGGACGTCACATTTTTATTCAGAAAACCGTCTCTAATACCTTGGCATCATAATTTTACTGTACGTTATTTTGTTAAAAAAACAATATATTTTTTCGACAAAGGGCGTTGTTATCAAAATATCTTTGTAACATTCCACAAGGAGACTAAGTTTATTTATTAAGCATTTCGTCGATCGATGTAAACTATATCAAATAACGCGACAAAAATTAAGAATTGCATAAAATTCTAAATTACCAAATAAAGTATAAATGTTTGTGCCTAACACTGAAGAAATAGTTTGAAATATTAACATAGAAGATAACGGCAAACTAACAACTCAACTTTATGACAAACGGCATTATTTCATCTTCTATATCAATTTCCCATATTTATGTAGCAATATTCCATTATCACCTGCATATGGTGTTTATGTCTCTTAAGTGATTCGATATGCAAGAGCTTGTTTTTCATATCATCATTTTTTTAATCGAGGCAGGCCACTGACAAACAAGTTGATGTTGCAGGATTTTCAACGGCCTCGTTTAAAATCAGCATTTCGCAAATTCTATGGTCGTTATAAACGATCTAGTTTGCCAATACAGCCTGGCATTGGGTCACATGCTGTCTGACGTGTTTCATACCTATTGTTAGACCGTTCTTTATACACCGATTTTGACTATGAGTTAATCCGTTTACCAAATCGAGATATAGGGCTAAAGGCGGATGTGATCTGTCGGCGGGTGATGCTTACTCCTCGTAGGGACTTGATCTCACCTCTCGTATATCGAGGGTTTGTGTTTGCCCGGCTCTTAATTCTCTATTCCTTGTGGGAGTTATGAGATGGATCACTGTTCATTGTCTTCACCATCTCATGTCAAATCTCACAGTGATAACGTTACTGTGATAAATTGTTTCAGAGAACATACTTAGATATTCACTTAATTAATTTCAGAGTATGTTAAAGGTATGTGCATTATTTATTTTGGCTCAAATCTTCAGTCGCTATGGCTTGAATCTATAGCCCACTTGCAACTTGTTTTGTCAAACTTAGTCTTCCTTTTATATCCCTGTCCAAGAAGATTGTTAACACATATTCTGACAACAGGATTACATGTAACCAACTCGAATCTATATTACATACGGATTCTAAAGCTTTGTCTTCAGATATACAAACTTACTTAAGCCTTTTTAAAAAAAATATCAAAGATTTTTACCAATATCCCTCTGTATAAAAGTTTGAAAAGCTAAAAATCTTTTAAATAAAATCTTGTTAAGAGAAGAATTAGAGGCACTCCCAAGATGGTGTTTTCAAGATTCAATTTTACCCGGGACGTTTTCCAGATGTAACATTTTATACTATGAATTTGATAGGAAAATACCTAATTTTAGAGATATGGACATTATTTCAATTGACAACATTTTGCATGAAACTCTTGTTAAATTTCTTTCGCAATAGTCATATGTGGCTTCCGTACAGGATTCAGATTAAGAAAAAAACTGATAAAAGAAATATTCAAACAACCGTCCAGCCGCCCCCAGCTGTCTTCATATCACAGTACACTCTGAACCCTCCAGTGCCTCTCGGGTAGATAGTGTATACACCATTCTCTGTTGTTTCTGACCATAAAATATCCTGACAGTCCTGGGGAAAGAACGCTGATAGAAATGCTGAAAGATGACACAAAACATTAGATATACCAGAGTTCAAAATTCCTAGACCAATACAAATATGTACTTTTAGTTGATGACATAATACCCAGAAGGGCTATGGACTTACATAACCTTGTATTCAAGTTTTGGAGACTTTGTCTTAAATGATTATTCTTGTAGATAATTGTATGTATTAGGTGGACGGCCCCGGGGAAGAATAGTTTGTGCACTAATAAGGTCACCTTGAAATAAATTATCATTATCATTAGTATCATTATCATCATAGTAGTAGTAATGATAATAGTAATAATAGTAATAATAATAATAATAGTAGTAGTAGTAGTTGTTGTATATATATATTTTATCTGCATGCTTTTTAATAACCATGATGTTTCCAAAGTTTTGGTGGGTATTGTTTTTTTTTCATATCTCAGTGTGTATTTTAATGCAAAGCACAAAGATGTTTTTGATTATTTAAAAACTTCTTTATAAAAACATTAAGCCCTGAAATAAAAACATCAAAAAGCTCACACAGGTTTGATATGTTACAAATTAAAAAAATTCTATGAAATTTCAGTACAGAATTTTAAACATTTTTTTAGCTACATTTATTCTTATTCAAAATAAAAAGGAATAGGCTAAAATATTGCATTTTTTTCACTACGAGGGGGAAACAATGAAACAACTTTTATGGGAATGTGATTGTTTACAACCATTTCTAGTAGATTTCGAATTTTTGGAAAACAAGACTAAACGACAAATAGTAATTACAAAGAAATATTTTATTTTAGCTTGTATCGTAAAAATAGTGATATACAAAATACTATTTTTCTTATTGACACTTACGTGTTCTTCTGTAAATTTTAGCAGAATTTCCAATCACAAAAATAACAAACAGGAAAAAAAGCCGTGTCTTCATCATCGTGGATGTTACACAAATGAGAGTTGTGAGACAAAAATGTTCGATTATATCTTATTTCATTTTGATGTGTTTCATTTGCAACCAGATATTCACTTCCTATGCAACACAATTCACACGCAAAATTTGTGAAGGCACCGGACAGTCTTAGTCATATATTCAAAGGTCTTACTTGATCTTCATGAAGTTTTGTACCATGATAGGTTCAAGTTCATACCTGTTAAGTTGAAATAGAATCAGTATAATAAGATTCTGGTATTATCATCCGAATATATTGAATTAAAAATATCGGTTCATAAAATCAATCAATATTACAATAGTATAATTTATCATTCTTTGAAATATTTGTACAGATATGATACATTTCTAAGAATGAAATAATCATGATAAGGAATTTTTTCAAACATACTTCTCCATCGTCAACTTCCCATATTTATGTAGCAATATTCCAGTATCACCTGCATATGGTGTTTATATATCTCAACTGATTCGATATGCAAGAGCTTATTTTGCGTATAGTCAGTTTTTAAGTCGAGGTAAGCTACTAACAAACAAGTTGATGGTACAGGGATTTCAACAGTCTCGATTGAAGTCAGCATTTCGCAAATTCTATGGTCGTTATAACGGTCTACTTCGTCAGTACAACCTCGCATTGGGTCAAATGCTGTCTGACGTGTTTCGAACTGATTGTTAAACCGTTCTTGGCACATTGATTCTGACTGCGGATAACTCCGTTTACCTGATCAGGATATAGGGCTTACGGTGGGTGTGATCGGTCAACAGGGGATGCTTACTCCTCGTAGGCACCTGATCCCACCTCTGGTGTGTCCAGGGGTCCGTGTTTGCCCAACTATCTATTTTAAATTGCTTATAGGAGTTATGAGATTGATCACTGTTCGTTATCTTCACCTTGCATACTTAGTCATATGACGTATGCACATTCAAGGTGTATATAAGACTTACTAACCCAAAATTATCACGATACACCGTGTACATTATAACCGGTGTTTCCATTCAGACGTTTTTATCACAGGTCGGAAATCCACTTGCCTGCGTTAAATATGAGACGAACCAAACTTCACCACTATCATGATATATTCTGTATAGTTTAACTTGAATATTTGAATAGAGTATATTTACCGACTATTTAAAACTCCTTTTTTTGTATTGAAATGTGTTATGTTGAGAGTGTCCGGAACAAATTCGGGAAAATCAGCTCGTTTGCACAAAATGTATATTGTGTAAAATGACGATCGAATTTGTGGTAGTTTATTACACTAAAGCCTATAGTCTTTATGGCATTACGTCACAAAATGGCGATTTAAATGTTTTGTGAAATTATTTGTATCGATCGATGCGTTTCTCTATCATCGTAGCTCAGTGGTTAAAGCATTGGGCTGGTGAACCGCAAATCTCGAGTTCGAATCCGCCGAAGTCTTTTGTTCGTATGTGTTCAAAAGATTTTTTTTAAATCATGTTTTAACCATATTTGCATATTTTCTGCCTTTTTGGCATATACACTTAGCATATATCATCATATCTTTGATGACTAAATCAATTCGTACTGATTTGAGAAACTATTTCAGCGTGTAGTGAGCCACCTTAAGAGCGGTGAATTATTATCACTGAAGTTTTAGAATTATTTTTGTAACACTCGGGCATGTTTTATTTTAACATTATCATAACCAGGCCATATAACAACGTCTTGCCAACATCTAGAAAATTTTATTTATATCTTAATGAAGTTTTTAATGGTGCTGATTAATCATGTTTTGCTGGAAAGTGTCAATCTTTTCAAATTCTATGCAGTTGTAAAGTTAGAATTTCCATAAGGATTGGCTATACCTCTTTTAAGAACAACTTTGTAAACAAAACAAGTCTACAATACTAGGAAAATGATGTAATCTGAATTCTTGTGTGAGCAGATACATTTTTAAGAACTTAATCTATAGAATGATTTGAAGAAGAAGAATTGCACTTGAGTGTGCACTTGGATAATTTGATATCAATTAGTATTAATAATCTTGATGCTCAAACTTTGGGGAAAAAATTCCAATAGGCATAACTTGTCATCTTACATTTACATTATGTAGTTGTTTAAAATCAAAACAGTTAGATATTGTTTGTTTGTTTATCACTTCGACACTTCAATTATTACCATATATTTCATTGTCAAACCTGGGAAAACTTGGTTTGCATGGACACAATATCACATTTTTGTTTATAAATTATGTATTTGTTGAAAATGAAATTATTAAATTGTTTTATTGTACACCACATGGACACAATATTTGTATTTTTTAATCACTGCATTGGATTTGATTGCCGAACCCTGAAATCCTTGTATAATAAACATTGACAGATTGCGCCGTTTTCTATACATTACGTAGTATCGAAAGACGATATTTAAATGGTGTAGCGCGGTTTAGTTTTGTGTTCAGCTTTACTTATTTTTGATAGCAATGTCAATACAAAGTAATTACTTACCTTTTTTGTATTTATGTCAGTTTCTGAAAGGAGAAATTAAATTGCAATGTAGTTTTGCATGACGTAACAAACCTATATTGAGGAAAATTGTGGTGACTTTGTAATAAACGTCTACCAGCTTTATACATTTTCGTTTGAATCTCATCAGCATTTGTTTGCTAATTTGCAAAATTTTGAATTTTATGCCGTATATAGATAAAGTAGTAGTTATAAAAATATAGGATTTTTATTGTTACAATTTCATACTAATGACAGCTGGATGTCCTTTGTAATGGTTAACACAAACATCGACGTATTTAAATTAGTGTTTGAGCATATTTACTGTTGCGGTATTTCTCTTTGAAAAATGTTCTAAATTCAAACATTCTTGACAAAACAGATTTAAACTACAACATATATATATATATATGTATATATATATATATATATATATATATATATATATATATATATATATATATTGAATACGTGGATTACCATAAAAAGACGATTTGAAATATGCAGGTGTTGTTGAAAGACATGTTCTTGATAAATGTAACTAGTTATTATATTTTTATGTTCCCCAAACAAAGTTTGGGAACATATTGTTTTTACTCTGTTTCTTATTATTAAGGTCTTCCGTCTCCTGCGGAAGACCTTACTATTATTGTTCGCGTTCTTCTTCTTCATTATTAAGGTCTTCCGTCTCCTGCGGAAGACCTTACTATTATTGTTCGCGTTCTTCTTCTTCATTATTATTATTATTATTTTCCTTGGTAGTACACGCGTTTTTCTCAGCCATTTCTCGATCGATTTTCACGAAATTTTCAGGAAAGATGTCTTTTGGTAACGAGACTTTGCTTGCAAAATTTCGTGCTTGACGTCACTTCCGGTCAGGAGTTATCTCTCTTTTAGTGACTTTTTGAAGGGCCTTGTTGTCCACACATCTCCTCCGTTACTTTTGAAGCTAGAGTCTTGAAATTTCTACACAAGATAGAGTAAACATTTTAGAAGATTTGTGGGGGATTCGATTTTACCGGAGGCGATTTGCCTAAACGCTCGCCTGGACCTGAAAAAATGGATGCCAAAATTTTTCGCCGATTTCGGCGATTTTTGACCTTTGATCTCCAATATCTTTTTTCTTGCAAATATTTTGTTAAGACATGTAGAACAAAAGTTGTGCACATTTACGAGATCTTTTCGAAAATATCAAGATTTAGGGGCTAGCCCCTTAAATTAGGGATCTAGAAGGGCTCAAAATTTAGATCAAATACCTCAAAAATCGTTAATATTTTGGTATAAGTCAAAGAACAAAAAATGTTCATCTCAACAATCCAAATCTATTCATATAAAAATTTAGGTCATATGTTACGTAATAAGGGATTTTAATGGCCAAACCCATAAAAAATTTACCCCTTGTATCTCGAAAACGACAAATATTTTGAAAAGCAATAAAGAACAAAAGTTGTTCAGAATGATGATCTGAACAATATGCATATTTCGTTTTTACCCTATGTGGCCCCGTTAGGGAGCTACAGTTTGGCCCCTAAAAATTACTTCTAGAAATAACTCGAGAACGGTAAAGAATTTCTAAATACTTGTTGAACAAAAAATGTTTGAAATGTCATGACCTTTCTTACGATAACAAGCAAAAGGGGCTGACCCTTTAAATTAGGGGCCCAGAAGGGTCCAAAGGTTTATGAGAATATCTCAGAAACTATTAATATTTTGTAATAAGTCATTGAAGCGGAAATGTTCATCTAAACGAGCTTGTTCTTATCAAATCAAAAAGTAGGTCATATGTTACGTAATAAGGGATTTTAAGGGCCAAAATCATAAATAATTGACGCCTCATATCTTGAAAACGACCAATATTTTGAAAAGCATTATTGAACTAAAGTTGTTCAGAATGATAATCTAAACAATATGTACATTTCGTTTTTTCCCTATGTGGCCCCGTTAGGGAGCTACAGTTTGGCCCCTAAATATTTCTTGTAGAGATAACTCGAGAACGGTAAAGAATTTCTAAATACTTGTTGAGCAAAAAATGTTTAAAATGACAAGGCCTTTCTTACGATATCAAGCAAAACGGGCTGGCCCTTTAAATTAGGGGTTCAGAAGGGTCCAAATGTTTTTGAGAATATCTCAGAAACTATTAATATTTTATAATAAGTTGTAGAAGCGGAAATGTTCATCTCAACGAGCTTGATCTTATCAAATCAAAAAGTAGGTCATATGTTACGTAATTAGAGATTTTAAGGGCCAAAATCGTAAATATTTGACGCCTCATATCTTTAAAACGACATATTTTTTGAAAAGCATTATTGAACAAAAGTTGTTCAATGTGTCATAACCTATCGATCAATATCAAAAAATGGGTCTGTGGGCCTCATGGCTCGCCTGTAGAGTCGATTTTTGTCGATATCAGTCGATTTCAAAAACTTGTAACTGGTAAATATTTTGTAAGGACATATTGAACAAAAGTTGTTCAGTTTATCGAGATCTATCGATTGATATCAAGAAATAGGCCTATGGTCCTAATGGCTCGCCTGTAGAGTCGATTTTTTGTCGATATCGGTCGATCTCAATAACTTTTTACAGGTAAATATTTTGTAAAGACATATAGAACTAAAGTTGTTGAGTCTATAGAGGGCTAACAAATGACATCAAGAAATAGGCCCGCGGGCCTTATGGCTCGCCTGGAGAGTCGAATTTCAAACGAATTTCACCGCAACTTTGCTTCAAAAGCTTATGATATGAAAAATTGATTATATCTAAAGTGTCTTAAAGTCGGAAACTAAATTGGGACTCATTTGTCTTTTTTTTTTTTTTTTTTTAACTCCGAGTGCATCAACAAATCGGACGGAAGACCTACTCGTTGCTCGCAACGAGATCGTGTCTAGTTATTATTATTATTATTATTCTTTTTCTCCGGTACTTTTTTGTCCGGTAGTGTTCTCAGAAACTACAAAAGGGATCGATATGAAACTTTCCAGGATGATAGTATAGCGTTTGTAGATGTGCATAGTGATAGTCATTTTGTTTGCACGTGCATACACGCGCGCGCACGTGCATTGCAATTTTGGTACAAAAAATGGAAAATCAGAATATTGAAGGAAGCGATATAAAACCTAAATAGGATGATAGTATATCATTTGTACATATGAAAAATAATAGTTATTTTGCCAGCACGCGCACGCATGCGCGTTCACGCGCATTACAAAATTTGTACGCTAACTTTGGAATCAGTCTAACTTTTTTGTTGTTCATTGAAATGGCTTGAAATTCATATCATAGGTAGATATTGAGACCCTTAACTGATTTACATGGTCAAAATTACCAATTTGCACGCGCATGCACGTGCGCTTCATTTTGATTGGATAATGCTAAAACGTTTGTAACTATCTTATTTATGAAGCGAATGCGATTATATTCACAGCATATGTAGAGAATATGTGTATCTATATGTTGGTGTAACAAAAAATGCCAACGCACACGCGCATGCGCGTGCAACGTTTTTTAAATGTTAAATTTTTAAAGGACGATAACGTTTTAGTTTTTCATGAAATTCTATTCATATTAGGGGTTTAGATGTATCTTGGTACTCCTTACAAATTGCTGTGATTAGAATTACTGCTCAGCACGTGCATGCACGTGTGCTGATTTCTGATTGGACGATTCTAAAATCGCTATAACTTCCTTATATTTGGTGGAAACGTTATGAAATTCATACTGTGGGTATATGATACAAATGCCTGTTGAACGACATCAACAAAAATTCGGAATCATACACGCGTGCGCGTGTATGCACGTGCAACGCTTTCTTTCATTTCTTGGTACTGAAATGACCATATTGAACGTACTACATGTAATTAAAGGCTAAAATAAAATGATTTTTTGCTATAGATTCACAAGGACATCACTTTTTAATTGGGGGAGGTTTGGGGAACATCTGTAACGGTCCCCGTTACAATTAGAACTAGTTGATAAATTGTTTTTCATTTTTGTCTTTCCAATCTTAAAAGCACATGTATATTATACTAAGTACAATGAAAGTTTAACTATGCAGTATCAATATTTGACCCAACTTGACAGTTAATTTCAAACTGAAAGCTCTCCGTGTCAATTAAAGCGTTTCTACACCGTTGAGAAATAAGCAAGTATCTCGCATATGAAGACTTGAGATTTTCATACGCAAACCAGACCCAAAGACTCGGAATTTTTTATGGATACTGTTGCTCTGTTCAAATTTGGGTTCCTGTTCATTGTTTTACAATGTAAAACTGCTGCATATTGTATTGGATTAAAATGGATATGTTTGTAATTACTCTGGGATTTACTGTAGTGTAAATTTAATTAAAATCACGCAAACAAATTTCAAAAATCGCAATTTTCTTTCTTTGTTTCACTCCATCATGTACTAATTCATCATAAAAAGCCACCTTTGTAACATAATTTTTTTTTAAACATGTAAATTTTAAAGATGTGAATCTGAATCTCAATACGACATTGTATTTGAAATATTTGCTGGTGTTTACTTCAAAATGCGTTTTACTGAATTAAGAAACCGAAACAATGAAGAGGAGGTAAATTTTAACATTATTCACCTCGACTGTGTAATGTAGTATGTAGTCATCAAAACCCGACTTTCGGTACTTTGATTTTAATTATGGATACTTTGATAATGTAACCATATTCTTCCGCATTCGGTTTCTATTAACACGCATTGAAACATACAATACACACGCAATGTGGCAATTATTGAGTTGTGTGTGTTTTTTTGTTTTTTGTTTGTTTTTTTTGTTGTTTTTTTTTTTTGGGTTTTTTTACAACATCTGCAGCTGTATTGCATTTGGTATTAGTGATTTTATATAAAGTAAGTTAATCACATTTCTCTTCTTCTGAAGTTTTGAAGGAATTTCAATTCCATTTGATACGATCCTTAGATGCTAATCTCGTATGGTAGGATGGTGTATTTTCTATTCAGCTATATAATTATCACAACTTCGTTACTTTTTTGAAAGAAAATCGCTTCAATGTTCTGTAAATTGCTATTGACATGAACACCTTCTTAACTTTAACATAATGATTCAATTACTGTTTATTTAAATAATGGAATACAGGTTCCCTAAGATATCCTCCAAGTCCACAACACCAAAAACAAAATACCGGTGATATAGTCAGCCTACTCTAGTCATCGTCCAATTAAAATGGCCGACCAGCCGATTGACTACGATTTTCATTTTAACAATTTTCTTCAATATTACGACTCTCTCAGCTCATCTTCCAATAGATAATGATAGACAACTTCATTATACTGAGATCTGATATAGGATTTGCCCCTGTTGAGTTTAAAAATATGGTAGAAAATTACTGATTTCTGATTTGTTTACTTTTATCTATGAGCTCTGAAAATAGAGTTCATGAAGAAATGTAATAATTTCTCCCCAAAATAGATGTTTTCTAACGAAGGGAAAACCCTCAGTTTATATTCATTGTATCATGAGTTATTCTAAACATAAATGAAAACCGTTAACATTTATAAGCAATGTAGGTATTCATTCGATAGCTAGTAACTACACGTGTATTTGTTTGTGTCGACATCCATAAATGGTAAGAAATGGTAAGAAATCAGAACAGTTTCCCCGAGTATCAATTTTGTAACCAGGATACTCTAAAATGTAAGGCTACTGTAGTACAGATACACCTTTTCTTTAGAGTCAGGGTTACTAGCCACAAGGGCATTTTGTAACCAGGTCACACTAGAAAACAGGGTTACTGCAGTAATTCTCTTCAAAACTTACTTTATTGCGAATTGATTGTTGTGCCAAACTTGCTATTACGGAACACAGTTTTAAAAAGAATAATGAAAGCGCGTCACTTGGAAAAAATATTGGTCTTTTATGAATATTTTGTAAAAAAGAAATTAAATTTCAACTTTTTTGTTTAACATTTGAACTTTCTTAGCTGTTGAATTAAAAACAAACAATTTATGTTATTGAACATGTACAGATGTAGTTAGGTAGTAGAACAAATGTTGTAGAGAAAAATAATTGTTCAGCTTGTGCATGGTGCATACTTGTATCGTTCTTCAGGATAAATGAAATAACAAATATCAAAGAATGCCCAGAATAATGTTTTACAAGAATTCATATTTGAGCGGTACGTACAGGTATCGATTATCATTCAAATATGAGTGAATTCAATAGATGAAATATCACCGCATTTACAAGACGTGAATAATTCAAGAGATGAAGCATTAATGTGATTTGCAAGGGTTGAACAATTCAAGGGATGAAACAATGAAAATGATTTGCAAAATTAGATTAATGATGAATAAATAATAATAAAATTAATATAGGGCCTTATATAAAGCAAATTACTCTAAAGTAATTTACAAGGATAAGAAGAGGAATACAATAATATAACACGTGACATAAAATCTCATATCTGTCAAATTATCAAAAAACAACCCTATGATTAAGATCGATAATTTAAAGGGGGTGATAATTAAAAGAGTCAGTTTAAACATGTTAAAATCTAAAAAAGGTAATTGATAAAAATAAGTCTTCAAGAAATGTTGACATCTTGATGTCATCTGGAAGGTCATTCCAGAGATGTGCTACATCCCAACTGAGCTGGCGCTGTCCATATCTATTTGTTCTGATTTTGGCACCACAAGTCGTAACTTCGATTCAGACCGTAATGGTCGACTTGGCTTGTATTCAAAGACGTGCGATGTACAATACGTGGAAAGCCAATGGAGTTCCGCCAGAATCGGAAATTCTGTGTTCCCGTTTCGAACCGTTGCAGCCATCAGATCAGAATAGATATACAGTATATATAGCATAAGTATCTTTGTGATATTTTGCATCGTTCTTCACCTCGTTTCAGTA
Organism: Ostrea edulis; assembly: GCF_947568905.1. Classification (NCBI taxonomy): domain Eukaryota; kingdom Metazoa; phylum Mollusca; class Bivalvia; order Ostreida; family Ostreidae; genus Ostrea; species Ostrea edulis. The sequence continues at coordinate 41,764,126 of NC_079165.1, forward strand.
CTTTCAGTAATTTAATTTAATTTTTTATTTTGATCGATTTTAGGATCATTCATTTTACCAGCAGTTTATGATCAGGGACTGTTTTCTCGAAAATATCTTTTATGCAGCACATTGACAGGGAAAGAAATACTCTCCAAAACTTTATTTACCACTGAACAGTACATGTACATGTCCCATCATTCATCGCACATTTTAAAATATTGTTCCTTTTAAATTGTATCTTGAAGACCACACCACAGTTTTTTGTTTTTTTTATTTTGATCGAATGTTAGGACCATTCATTCTACCAGCAGTTTATGATCTCCAAATATGAGTATATGTAGCAAACATTATAACATTATAAGTGTTTGTCTGTTCTACTATCACAGGCCCTATTCAGATATGGTCCGTGTTTGCCCAACTATCTATTTTGTATTGCTTATAGGAGTTATGAGATTGATCACTGTTCGTTATCTCTTGCATAAGCTAAAATTGAGTTGTTAGGTTTCCGTTGATATTAATTTTCAAAATATTTTGAATATTACATTGCAGCACCATAACGTTCTAGGTCTTCTATGAAATTGTAAATCAACAGAATAAAACGTGCACGATAAAATATCTATGAATAGCTACAATATAACCACGAGAGCTAAACATTTAATAAAAGAGTTCTAAGAAACACCCAAATGTGCATTCCGTTAGTTATCGTTATCTGTGCCTTTTATCATGTGCCTACCCAAATTCGAAAAGAAAATACAAGGATAAAAGGGATAGTTGTACGTATTTTATAAATACAGTTACGATACACAGCGTTTATCAGACCTTTCCTAAAATATGCATCTGTTGTTTCGTGCGAGTGCTCGAAGAGAACTCAAAGCATTCCTTTATCTGAGACATGTTGGGAACCACTGAACAAAACAAAAAAAAGTAAGAAGACATGCCTTTGTATTTGGAGTCTAATTATCCGCAAGGAACATTGCCTGGTATCAGACTCCATCTATATCTATCTCTCTAACTCAAAATGAACATGCACATATAGAAATCATACTTCATTCCTGATGTAAAAAGTGAGTAAAACTCTAATAAGTACACCAGTGAAATCCATTGCCCAGTAATGCAAGGCAAACTGGATCTTAGTCTGCTTTTAAAAATTAGCAATGACAAAACTAGCGACACTCTGCTTCCTTATTTTTTTTTTTTTTTTTTTTTTTTTTTTTTTGTAAATAGAAACCTGAATACATGTATATCATACACACCTCACTTCATAATTGTGTTTGAAATTTGGAACTCTGATAAATAATCCTCTCTGCAATTGTGGTAAATTTAGAATGCTTATTATAATTTCTTCGTATGCTTCAAATGCATAGATAAATTATGTTACAAAATATTTAACGTACGAAACTTTGATAATGCTAAAACGCAAGTTCTACTTGGTCATTTCTATTCACATGGACCAAGTTATTCATCTATGTATATATAGAGGATATCTATATTACGTGTTTTGATATTTGGTTTATCCAACGAGTTGATATGGTGTATTTATTCGCGAGGTTTGCCGAGCGAATAAGTACACCATATCAACGAGTTGGATAAACCAAAATATCAAAACACGCAATTATAGATGTTCTATTTATCTCATACGTCTTCTTTTCGCTTAATTTTGTGATGATCCCCAGTATGGTAAAAACAGCTGATTGAATTTGTTTTGAATCCGTGGCTCAGACGTCATTCTTCCTTACGCGGGAAAAAATAGTGCGCATATAATCCATCCAATACAGTACAAAAGGGCACTTTTATAAAAGAAATCATGAATGAAAATTGATTAAGAAGGGATTATAGTTTATAATTAATAATGGTTTTGCCATTCCAACAAAACAACAACTATTGACCGAGTATTTATTTTTTATTTAGGCCTGACCTTCTGATAAAAGTTTGATGTCGGCGTCTTTTTTAAATAAACATGTGTAGGCTAACAGCGATCAAGGAAAGTAATATTTTAATGCAGCGTTATTAGAATGTTCAACAGTTTACAATGAAAAGTAGAAGTGTTTGTGCATTTGGATTTTATTCACGTGGTTTCTTCGGATCTGAGGGCGAGAGGAAATCCTGAGGTATTTTAAGCCTAGTAAGTAAAGCTGTTGAGATTTATCACATTCAATATGGCTCCAGGGAAAAGAGACTGTGTTTGTGAATACTTGGTACGACAGAATGTCGAGGTACTTTCGATTAGGCTTGTCCAGTAGACGGTTGATTCCTTGTCAATGATAATAGTGTGGACATCTTTTTGTTTTCTGGTCGCAATTTTGAGTAGTTATTAATCGAGTTGACATTTTTATGGCCGGTAACTTGCATTATTTGTCAGAGGGGGCAACATCATTTAATTTTGCTATAAAAGAAATTCTAAATAAATACAGAATAACAAGTTATACGCTTCATTTCATGCGTCGATATGCATAAACACAGAAAATATGTCATCCAAGCGGGGACAGTGTCAAAAGTAGTTCGGACCGGAAGTGCTTTATCAAACGGGCGTGTGATAAAGCGAATGCTTTATCTCACTTGCAATATACACCACATGTATGAGATAAAATACAATTTTGACCTATGTTTATGCCTATATACTTATAATTATATTTTTGCGTGATATATTGCAGGGAGTGAACGTTTGAAAAACTTACAAGTATTTAATCCCATTGTAAAACATTACCCCGTGCTAGCGCGACATTTAGTGAGAGTGAAATATACAGAAACCTCTTAATTTTTATCTCATAGATGACCCATGATATTTAAGTTTGGATGAAAAGGTGTAGATAACGAACAGTGATGGACCTCATAAATCCTATAAAGAACACAAATTTTAGAGTAATACAAACATGGAACCCCTAATAAAATGTTTTCATACATTGTTTTATTATATTACTAGATACGCTGCATTTTTAAAGAAAAAACTTTTATGATAAATTCAAAATTGTAAATATTTTGTAGTGTAGAACAAACACGGTATGTATATAAAATAATGAAATTTGGACACTTCTTTTTCTATTATTCATTGTTTAAGTAATGGTCAATGTTCTGCTACCAGTTTCAGTGATAACTTTCATAATGGTGAAATGTTCATTTGCAAGATCTATTTGGACTAAGTGTATTACATCTATATCTATGTATTCTTTTATTGAATGGTTGGAAATCAAGATGCTAGTGTTTCGTAAAATATCTCAGAGATGATAGAACTTTCATTGTGTATGAGCAAGTTTATTGAAATATTTATCATTGGACTTGTTCTATTCATCCATGTATTACATTGAGGTATCTGTAACTATCAATAAGTTAACAAGTCAAACTTTATTGGACGACCACAGTTAACTTATTGAACATCAGGGTACAATATGGTAAATGTTAGACTATATAACAATCCATGAAGACTTAGAAATATTTTAAATATGAATACAAACCAAACACTGATTATATGAGTGAAGCATTTGAACCACAGGCTAAGATCCGCGAGAGGTCCTCAGAGGGAATCCGAAGCAATCGATTTAATTCGGTGGACGTAAATATTATTATTCATTCTAGATTTTGGGATACATTACACTTCATACAGCTTTAAATTCACTCTTGGTTAATTATCATTTGTTTTCGAAATCTGTTTTTTGTTAATATTTAGAAATTTTTGTCTACAGCAAAACTAGTGAAACGAAACAGGAGAAGAAACGGCCCGTTTGAAGTGTAAAGACATGCAACATGTTGTATCCTATGGCAAGTGGGTAAAGAATAAAAGGAACACGTGGTTTAGACCCCCCCCCCCCCCGTGGCAAAACGTCATTGACGCACATGTACATGTATTTACACATAATGCCGTGTATGTGTGTACTTACAACAGAGAGTATGGTTTGTATAAAACAATAAATAATAATTCATGATCTTATTTAGTCAACAAGTTAAACACCGTGTGTTTGATTTATTATTTTTTAACTAACAGGAAACTTAGTAACCGCAGCACTCCAATCCTAAATAGGGAGAACTTCTGGCAGTTCATTTTAAAACTAAATTCTTGTATAGAATTCCGTGTTAGCTTTTGCTATTTCATATATTATGAAATAAATCTGTTAATACTTCTTACTATTGGTCGTAAACTTCACCCTAGTTAACATAGGTTTCGTTTCAATCTTTCTTTCCCGCTGTATCTCTTCAGTTTCAACACTAATCCGCAGGATATCGGTAAATGTACGAACTTTCACATAGATTCATCCCAATTGAGGCAAAACTTTTTTCTTCACCGGACTCATTCGCTTTAAAATTTGATGTGATATATAAATGTATATTGTACCAGGTGTAGAACTAAATTCAAATTCAAATTCAGTTATCTTAAACATATGTAGTTCGATTAAAAGAGCACGTTCGATTTAAAAAGGCTATGTTTGGGGGAAACTGTTCAAAAACTTATTTTATCTTTTACAATGTTGTTTTCGGGGTTGGGGTGGGGGTGGGGGTTGTAGGTACCTTTTATTCATTGGATGGGCTCATAAAATTTATCTTACGATACCAGCCAGAGTAAAGTAATAGAATTTAAAAGGGGTTCAATTATAATTCAAGTCTTTTTCAGTATGTTATCTCATTAATTTTTTATTCATTTGTGAAACAACATACTGTCAAAATCTGGGGGGGGGGGGGGATGACCAAACCGGGAAAAAAAGATGGTGACAACAGGCGCTTGCTTGATATTTTTATTAAAACTTACTATGCAAATTATTAAGCAAGCGCCTATTTGTACATTCATCCACAAAATACACCATGTAAAAGTACATAATAATGCAATAGTATGCACCATAAGTATGAGGTATCAATATGAAATGGTGGATTCTGGGGATGATTTTCTGTTCTCTCTGTAATTTATGCATCCCTTGTTCATAGTAAGCCTTTTGATTTTGCAAAATGTTGACCTTCTCATAACATTATTGCATAATATATTTTCCGTTCCGTTCCGTTTTCCGTTCCATTTTCCGTTCCGCGTTTTAGCAACACACCAGCCATCATGGTAAGATTTGCTTTGGCGGGCTTCCGTTTTAGGGAGAATTCCTTAAGTATTAAAACTAATAAAAATATTGGAAAGAGATATCTCTTTCTCTTTGAGAGATATCTCTTTCTCAATGATTAAAGAGATATCTCTCATACTTTGAGAGATATCTCTCTAGGAATTCTTAGAGAGATATCTCTTTAAGTGAAAGAGATATCTCTTTAAGTGAAAGAGATATCTCTTTAAGTGAAAGAGATATCTCTTTAAGTATAAGATATATCTCTCTAGGTGAAAGAGATATATCTTAAAGTGAAAGAGATATCTCTTAAAGTATAAGAGATATCTCTCTAGGTGAAAGAGATATATCTTAAAGTGAAAGAGATATCTCTCTAAGTGTAAGAAATATCTCTTACAGTAAAAGAGATATCTCTCTAAGTGAAAGAGATATCTCTCTAAGGGAAAGAGATATCTCTTATTTGGAGAGATATCTTTTAAGATTAAGAGATATCTCTCATTTTAAAGAGATATCTCTTTAAAATAAGAGATATCTCTTTGATTTAAAGAGATATCTTATTTTTCGAATAAATAGTAAAAGGGCTTGCCATAGTATTCCGGTATTGAGTAATGTATAGCACAATAAGAATGTTTTATTTGGAACTTAGGAACATGCATAATACATTTGTGCAGAGTTCTCATTTATTGTCTTCTGATCTTCATTTCTGTTGTTTTCAACGAATAATGGTATCCATGCCAGTGGTACCAATTTACTCCATTTGCAACTGATGAATGGTCTCCCTTCAGATATAACCCGTTCAGGTTGGCATGGTGACAGGCTTTATACCACCATCCTCCTTTAAATCTATGGGAACACGAATTGGTGTCTCGGTCTCGTGCGAAAAATGAGCATCCATTGTGGTATCCCAAGGAGTCTCCTAGGAATGATATATAAGAGGTATTACGAGTAAGTGAAAGGGTTTTGTCTGTTAAGTAGATTAATAGATATATCATGGTTTCTCAAGTCATGATATTGTAGCACTATCTTTCAGATGTTTTTCTGCTAAATATTTAAATGATTTAAAGCATATGTGGTTCAATAAAGCTGAAAATGGATCAGAAGAAACACGATTCCAAAAGAATAAGTGCATACTGTAGAATCCATCTAGAAACCTTGATCATATGCTGGATACTGTTTACCTATCTACACTAAATATCTACAAGGTCTCCCACGGCATCCAAATGAAACTTGCATGCATTTCAATCCACAATAGATAATTCCATTTATCAGTTCCTTACCGGTGTAACCGGATAGGGATTTTGGTTTGCTTTCTGTCCGTCTGTCTATTTGTCTGTCAGCAAAGCAAATCACTTTTCCGCAGTTTTTCGTCATGTTCGCAGATAATCATTTGATGTTTGATGCATTGTGTTACCATGACAAGTTACTGATCAAGTTCGAATTTTGTTCCGGTCTGTTTATCTATTTTTGCTGAGTTATTGGTCTTGGACTTGGAAAATATTTGCACCGAGAGACATCTTTTATAATTCTAGATTGGATTCTAATAAATTATGCACAAAGTTTGAATTCTATTCTTGTTAAAAGATTTTTCTGCCGGTAAGGGACTATACATTGTCATGCAATACTCTCAGAAAGCATGTTAAAACTCAACTCTTAACTCTATTTACGTAAATCTGTTTACTCGTATATCGTGGGAATCCGTGATAGAATATGTCCTCAGTGCCTCTTCTTTGTCGTGATAGATGATTAAATGGGACAGTCTTTCGGATTGGACTGTAAAAGCCGAGGCCCCGTACCACAGCAGGCGTGGCAAGATAAAGATCCCTCGCTGCTCAAAGGTCGTAAGCGCCGAGCATAGGCCTAGATTTTACAGCCCTTCACCAGCAATTGTGATGTCTCCGTATGAGTGAGAAATTCTCCAGCCGGACGTAAAACAATATACAACCAACCAACCGTTTACTTATTTTTCTCTGGGATAGCCCTTCTGTGATTGATATACTCGGGGCAAAAATTATTGTAATTGAAGTAAATTTAATAATCTTGATGATACCTCGTAATGGAACAATTGTTCGGGAAAGTAATTGTAAGGATCTAGTGAAAGTAGACATTAACGGCAAACTGACAACTCAACTGTATGACAAACGGGATAATTTCAGCTTCTCCATCGTCAACTTCCCATATTGATGTAGCAATATCCCATTATCACCTGCATGCAAGGTGAAGACAACGAACAGTGATCAATCTCATAACTCCTACAAGCAATACCAAATAAATAGTTGGGCAAACACGGACCCCTGGACACACCAGAGGTGGGATCAGGTGCCTAGGAGGAGTAAGCATCCCCTGTTGACCGGTCACACCCGCCGTGAGCCCCATATCCTGATCAGGTAAACGGAGTTATCCGCAGTCAAATCAGTGTGCCAAGAACGGCTTAACAATCGGTATGAAACACGTCAGACAGCATTTGACCCAATGCGAGGTTGTATTGACGAACTAGATCGTTATAACGACCATAGAATTTGCGAAATGCTGACTTCAATCGAGACTGTTGAAACCTGTGTACCATCAACTTGTTTGTCAGTAGCTTACCTCGATTTAAAAACTGACTATACGCAGAACAAACTCTTGCATATCGAATCAGTTGAGATATATAAACACCATATGCAGGTGATAATGGAATATTGCTACATAAATGTGGGAAGTTGACGATGGAGAAGCTGAAATCATCCCGTTTGTCATACAGTTGAGTTGTCAGTTTGCCGTTAATGTCTACTTTCAATAAAATATCTAAGTATGAAGCAGAAGTGGACGACTCTGTGGTGTCCTTTATTTTGAGCTCACAGGGATATATCAAATCGACATATGAATGAAAGCTGTCATTGTTAATAGACAAAACGTCATCGATATATCTAAAAGTCGAATTGAAGGTCACAGCGAGATATTTTTTCTTCTCCCGTAGAAGTTTTTGAATAAATTCTGCTTCATATGAATATAAAAACAGGTCAGCTAACAAAGGAGCACAATTCGTACCCATGGGAATTCCAACAGACTGTTGGAAGACCTGATCACCAAAGACCACGAAGATATTGTCAATGAGGAACTCTAGCATATTTTTTATGGTGTTTATATCTCTCAACTGATTCGATATGCAAGAGCTTATTCTCCATATAGTCAGTTAAATACTGACAAACAAGTTGATGATACAGGGGTTTCAAGAGTATCGATTGAAGTCAGCATTTCGCAAATTCTATGGTCGTTATAACGATCTAGTTCGTCAATACAACTTATCATTGGGTCAAATGCTGTCTGACATGTTTCATACCTATTGCTAGGCCGTTCTTGGCAAACTGATTTTGATTACGGATAACTCCGTTTACCTGATCAGAATATGGGGCTCACGGCGGGTGTGACCGGTCAACAGGGGATGGTTACTCCTCCTAGGCACCTGATCCCACCTCTGGTGTGTCCAGGAGTCCGTGTTTGCCCAAATGTCTATTTTGTATTGCTTATAGGAGTTATGAGATTGATCACTATTCGTTATCTTCAACTTTCATCTACGTTTTTCAGTATACATGAAAAGGTTCAGATAATTAACAGTGGTCAATCTCATAACTTCTATAAGGAATGCAAAATAAAGAGTTGGGCAAACACTGACATTCGGGTTACAATTACCATTGTTAGATTGGGATAACACACGAGTATGAAGAGTTAATGAACAAAGAAATGTATGCTCGACGGAAAAACAATCTTTTTGGATTGGATGTCGTGTTGAACCTTGTTGATATATATATATATATATATATATATATATATATATAAGACTCCAAAGTGCGATGGGACCGCCAAACCCCAATGGTCTTCGCCAAACCCCGATGGTGTAACACGACAAAGTGCGATGGTCTGACACGCCAAAATGCGATGGTGTGACACGTCGAAATCCATTGGTTTGTAAACGACACAGTGTTTTGGTACAGACTGAACCAACCGTGTGTTGTTTCACTAAAATATCAGTGCCAAACACATGCATAAAAAGTAAGACATTCAACATATTTCATTACCTTCTAGTTGTCGTGTTATGAAACACAAAATTTTCCAACGCGAAATCGTATAGAATGTTTTGCATCATAGCATATCCCCAGGATTTTATTACGTGTATGTCACAAGTAATAATGATCATGAATCAAAGACTGTTTGGGCGAAGTAGATTGTTCGACAACAAATGTACTTTGCCGTTCTCACTATCCTCAACCTTGTATACCTTGCCGTTGCTGTCGTCCGTGTTGCATTTCTTCGGTTTTATTTTGAAAGACGTTTAGAATGACGTCACAATGACGTGACGTCACAAATGTTACTGAACTCCGCACCATCGGACTTTGGCGTGGCCATCGCACTTGGGCGTTCGTAACGTTAACAAACCATCGCACTTTGGCGCAGACCATCGCACTTTGGCGTGACCAACGCACTTTGGAGCGACCATTGCACTTTAGAGTCTTACATATATATAAAAGCACTAAAGTTCCAACAACACCCGATACAACGGATCCACACTAACTAACTAACTAACTAACTATATATATATATATATATATATATATATATATATATATATATATAAAATAGCTCTAAACCTTCATTGTTATTTCGGATTTTAAACATTTCGGTTGAGCATCACTGAGAGACATTATTTGTCGAAATGCGCATCTGGTGCATCAAAATTGGTACCGTATAAGTTTTACATTATGACCCCTGGGTCGAGGCCTCTGCTGGTGGACTGTTAGTCCCCGAGAGTCTCTACAGCCCAGTAGCTAAGTACTTCGTTACTAGCTTGAAAATACGGATACATATTTAATTGCTGTTATAAAATTTAGAAATTCATTTCAAAATTAAGGATTATCTCCCTCATGTATAGCTCTTATCCTTAAACGAATTTGACTCCACTTTTTTTGGCTGGCTGTTTTTGGCCATAACAGCTCTAAAACTTCATTGTTATTTCAGATTTCAAACATTTCGGTTGAGCATCACTGAAGAGACATTATTTGTCGAAATGCGCATCTGGTGCATCAAAATTGGTACCGTATAAGTTTTACATAGTAAAGATATATATTTTTCATTATATGTAACGCCAAGCGCCTGCATTAAGGACAGTTTAATTTCGACAATGGCAAATAAAATTCAGCGTCGTTTAAGAATTTGAAAATCAAAAGTACTTAACCGATCTTCTTCTTGTTGTGTTAGATACACTCAATGAATGCCAATTGATACAATAATGTGCTATAATACGTAATCATCATTATTCGCCACTGTTTTTTATTAAACGGGATTGAATATACTATACATGTTTTACAACAATTTTCAAACCTTATATCGACTCTGATTTCTATATAAATGAACTCATTTTTCATAACATTGAACCAATCATTTGTTACCCTTTAATGTTGTATACCGTCTATATCATTTATGTCTGATTATGTAAAAAAACAAAAATGTCAAGATTCCAGTCAAATATTCAGTTCTTGTCAAAATAGCCACAAAGAGTGCGTTATGGTTCAAAGTTGAGAAATGTTAAGTAAAAGCCAATTGAATACTATTACTATGAATTATACATCTTTTTAAAAATTATATTTATATTTACCTATGTTTCGTTAGCAATAAACCTTTGATGTTTCATTGCAGTTTTCAATAAAATACCGGGATATACAAAGTACCTTTTATGTAATCAATAAAAGAAACGCGCTTATGCAAGTTTCTTTAATTGTTTTACATTACCATACTACGTACAATATTGACGTTAAATTAGAATATATTTTACATTTTCAAAACATGGAACATCTTCAAGCTTCAAATGTTTGATATATTTATTTTTTTACTTACCTGCATTTCCTTCATATTCCCCAACAGTCAATCGATAGCCAGTTTTTTTGCTTCCGACAGAGAAAATTCGGTATAGCGCATATTTTCTCTTGTTCTTGAAATCTGACATTTCAATTCTGAGCTCGTACCAACCTTGCGATGTTATCTGATGTATGCGCTGATTTCCTGAACATCAATGTAAATAATGAAAGGATATTATTTAATCATGTACGTGTACTTGAATATACTTTGTGTATAAAAAGGGGGTGAAACGAGAATAAAATAGATAATATTTTACATATGTACCAATCCAATGCTCTCCACCGATATCTCCAAAGCCATATTGATATTCTTTCCAAAATCTATTGAATCCAATTTTCCCATTTTTTCTCTTTTGAATTGCCTAAAATATGTAATAACAAAATTCCCACTGATTGAATCAATTATCCCTGACAGTAGTCTTTAATGACCCTGAAATTAAGCAATTCCACGCCGATATTTATATTTTACCGCTGATATATACTCGTATTATCAGAAATTGAAACTCTACACATGTACATGCTTTGCTCTTTAAATGTAAATATATATTTGAATTTTAAACTTTTTATCACTGTTATATACCGTCCATCCGCCGCCCGCCGTGGTCATGTCACAAAATGCCTTAAATCCACCGGTTCCTTGAGGATAAATTGTATAGACACCGCTTTTCTTTTGACCTGACCAGAGGATGTCTTGGCAATCCTTGGGCAGGAAAGGTACTATAAAAATATTCTTAAATATATTTTCGCTATATTTTCGCTATTTTTCTTTGTTTAATAAGATAAAAAAAATCTTTGACTATACAAAGTACTTACTAGATGCCGAAACCAACAATCCAAAACGACATGCATAGCAAAATATCGCTAAACTGGCGAAGAGAGAAATTTGCATTTTTCAAAAAAAAAAACCTATGATTTTTGCACACCTGTCTGTAGAGGAATGAAATAGAGAGTTTGATATTCAGTAGAACTACCACATGCGGGTGATTTAAAGTGCCATCCGTTGCGAACTTAATACGATGGATTTTCGTAAGTATGTGTAAATAATAAATGCTTCGTTTTCAAATACAGCGTGCAGCAGATTGTAACACTATATAATATTGTTGTAGTTCTATAAGTAATATTGATACCATGGAGTAATTTAGCTGAAGTGTGTTGCGTTTGAAAATGAAGCACAAAGTTTAACTGGTTATAAGTTATGACATCACAAATGACGACAACCAGAAATAAATAGATTAATGGTTTGGGGTAATAAAGCAGAGGAAATGAATGCTTGAAAAATAAACTGATCATTTTTTTTTAAAATCTCAACATAAATCATGGTTCCAAAATATGAAATTGTTGATAGTGCGAAAAATGTTTTTGGTTTAGATTGTACGCATTGTGTTTTTTCAGTGTTGAACAGTGCTAACTCTGGTCGAAAGCAATTTATAAATCGGTGCATTCAAAATGAAGATTACACATCTTTAACTTAGACGAAATACAGACTTTTGCGCTTATAATACTCAGAAGATCCAGCCTACAAAATATACAAAGTTATGACATCATAGTATGATGAAAGGTGATCAAAACTGAAGTTTTTAGTATATACATTCTGACACTGAAATCGAATAATTTCATTTGTGATGTCAATGACTTTCCTGTATGGAACACTCAAAGGTATACTCCAAGGAGCATCATCAATATATATTTTCTGTTGGAAATGCCATGGACACGAATTGTGCTCCTTTATTAGCTGACCTGTTTTTATTTTCTCGTGAGACAGATTTCATTCAAAAGTTCCTACATGAGAAGAAAAACTGATCTTGCCGTGGCCTTCAATTGATATTCAAATATCTCAACGTTTTATCTATTAATAATGTTTATTTTAATTCATATGGTGCATCAAAATTGGTACCGTATAAGTTTTACATTATGACCCCTGGGTCGAGGCCTCTGCTATTGGGCTGTTAGTGCCCGAGGATCTCTACAGCCCAGTAGCTAAGTACTTCGTTACTAGCTTGAAAATACGGATGTATATTTAATTGCTGTTATAAAATTTAGAAATTCATTTCAAAATTAAGGATCATCTCCCTCATACATAGCTCTTATCCTTAAACGAATTTGACTCCACTTTTTTTGGCACGCTGTTTTTGGCTATATTTAGCTCTAAAACTTCATAGTTATTTCGGATTTCAAACATTTCGGTTGAGCATCACTGAAGAGACATTATTTGTCGAAATGCGCATCTGGTGCATCAAAATTGGTACCGTATAAGTTTTACATATGCTAATTTGATATATCCCAGTGAATTTGAAATAAAAGAAACGCCAAAGTCTTCCAAATTTGCCTCTTATTTTCATATTGTATTGAACATAGATGTTAACAGCAAACTGACAAATACACTTTATGACAAACCGGATGATTCCAGTTTCTCAATCTTTAACTTCCCATATTTATCTAGTAATACTCCATTTTCACCTGTATATGGTGTTTATGTCTCACAATTGATTGATACGCAAGATCGTGTTGTGCGTATGATTAATCTTTAAATCAAGACGAGTTGCTGACAAATAAGTTCTATGGTTGTTATAATCATTATTTTTGAAAAATACAACCTGTTATTAAGTTGAATGATGTTTGACGTGCTCCATTCCTTTTGTTAAGCCGGTTTTGTTTACATACGTCAGTATTGTGATCGACATATGGAAATCTAAGAGCATTGTCAATCGCCATGATATAGCCACCACGTATTTCAGGGATAGGACACTTCAACTCGATTCGTGGATTTCAACCGAGAGATGTCAAAACATCTCCATCACGAGGATGTCATTTTAATTGCTATCTATTAGTAGGGTTACGACGGACAGTTTATTCTCAATCATTTGGTATACAACCCCTGCATTACACCTGCAAGCACCATGAACGGATGTAAGATCATGGGTATAGAAGTGTCACTACGTGTCAGATTGGATTTAAGGATTTCTTAAAATCTTTTTTCCAGTAGCCAAGAGTCTTTCGGTCTTAAATTCCAAGAACCAGAGAAAGGATATTTCCCTCATTTTTAACACACTGGAGAACCAGCATTATGTGGGACATTCTCCACAGCCTTTCTACTACGATCCAAACAACATGACCAAGGGGAATCGCGGAGCCTTCATGACCTGATATAAACACCAAAAGGCGAACGTCTTTGACTTTCAAAGAGGAATTGACAGTGCACTGCTTCTCCGATGTAGACATCTTGCAATGATGTCGTGTTGAGTTTGGAAATCCCACACCGAGTCTTTCGAAAGTACATCTACTGACGGACATCACCTCCTTTACCAGTATGGCTAACCTAGCCTACCGATAACTATTTATGTCTACTTAACCTAGCCTACCGATAACTATTTATGTCTACAGAGAGTATTGTCATCATTCCCAATCTATGATACAATGCTGCTCGTCAACATTCGGTAAAGGTCCGCCGGTGTTTCTCGTGAATATCCGTTACACCAAAATAAAAAAGAAACCAAAGATGAATGGGAAAAAAAGAAAATAATTTCTCCTTTTCATAGCCATGTTTATCTTGTTCGTGACGCTGTATCATATGTTTTGTTGTATTTCAGTAGTAATATAAAGCATTTTCAGAAACAATATTCATGTGTCCTCGTGTCCGCATGTCTTAATTCATACTTGTCTTCAATTGCATTTTCGTTCAATAGGTGGCACTGCTCGCGGTAGCTCAAGGAATACAATGTTTCCTTCGTAACCAAGATGTCGCGAATTCGAGCCTCATTTTGGACATGGCTGCGTCAAAAGTAAGACGTAAACATAGGTAACAATTGTTCGTTCCAAAACAAACGTTCTACATAGAAGTGAGAATCAGGGTCTTTTGGATATGACCTTAAAAACGGAGACCCAATGTCGCAGCAGGCATTGTCACACTGCTATGACCCTGAACACTAAAATAAAAATAAATCTGTAGTACTTCACTTAACGCTGTTGACATCTCGATATGAGCGTAAAATTCTCAAAGTGAATAAAATAAAACAAATAAACGAACAATCTTTATTTCTTCTCAAATAGAAGCTTTTGAATAAATTCTCTCGCATAAAAAAATGAAAACTGGTCAGCTAATTAAGAAGGATATTTTTTGCCTATGGGAATTCCAACATACTGTTGCAAGACCTGATCTTCAAACGCTTCGTGGATATTTTTAATGAGGATCTCCATTATCTCTTTCATATAAACTTCAATGTGCATGTGTGTATAATCAGAATTATGTTATACAAGATAATTTTGGATGACTGATCATGAGATATCAATATTTCCGAGTTCCTTTTTTATTTTAGAAATATCTCTGATGTCAAAAAATCTGGTCTTTAAATCATCGTGAGGAATGGTGTTTTAAAGTGTTGAAAAGTCGAACGTTTTGATGCAGTTGGTTTTGGAAATGTTTTTTTACTTCATATTTAGTAAACGTTCATTAAAGTTTGGATAATCCACATTTGACTTACATCATTTCTTGTATAATATGTTGTGGCACACTACGTAATGAAGTTTCTCCTTAAAAGCAGTGTAATATTTGCAAGTACAGAACGCCCTTTCAACGATATGAAACACGTCAGACAGCATTCGACCCTTTGATAAGTTGAATTTGCAAAATGCTAGCTTGAAACCTTGTAACATCAACATATTTGTGAGAAGAACACAGAGGAGATTCTTGTTTATGAATGTTGGGTGACAAAACCACCATATTTTGCAGATATGATAATGGAATATTGCTACATAAATATAGGGAGCACCATGGGTATGTCAGAACTGTATATTCAACGGTTTCGTGGGGATGAATTGTACAAACTACGCTTTTCTATCAACCTGACCTGTCTTGTCAATTCTTGGGTGGAAGATGTACTATAGCTTATATCTTTCAATATATCCGCAATATGTCTGTCTCTTTAATAAAATTACAAATTCTAGATATACAATACTATCACTAGATGCCGAAACCAAAGGACATACATTATAAATCATCGTAATAAAGATGACAATTTTCCTATGACTATGATGCTTGCAGATGTTTCTGTGGATGGTTTAAACAAAGGGTGTTTATACTGAGTAGAAGTACTACGTGGGATGTTTAGAAATGTCACTCGTTGACAATAAACATACAACCAATACGATGGATTCAAGTACATGTGAATAAGGCTTCAGTTTCATTTACAGCGTGCAGCAGATTGTAACACTATATAATATTGTAACCACTGTAATTCAGTAATCAGCATTGATATCATGGAGGTTTTGTTTTAGTAGCTGCGAACTCCACTTCATATTGAAGTACAGATTAGAACTGACTAGAAGTTATGACATCGCAATAACTAAAGATAGAATTTCCTATTTCCTATCAAATCTTATCAAAAAATTGAAAATTGAAAAATAAAATCAACATGACTTAATTCATGGTTTTCAAAACTGAAAGTGCAAATTTCATTTTTAGTTAGCACTGTACACATTATTATGTTTTTTTTTTTTTTTTTTTAATCAGTAGTCGAAATCAGTACGTAAAGGACGGTCTAAAATTAGTATGAAAAATTTAAAACATCATTTGACTTAATGGCAGGTTGTATATATTTGATTCTAATAAAATTCAGATCCCTTCTTGTGTTTGCAAATATTCCAGATGAGGCATTAATATTCCTGTTAGATAGAACGATATGGTTTGTTGTAAAAGTCAACATGAAACAACTTTGTTCTAGGCATATGTGCAATAGATTATGATAGTAATCACATTTTACCTGTTCCATTGAGAGTTTTACATACGTTATTTCAAGAAGCCACAGCTGGACAATACTTGGATTTTTCAACACCTGACCTCTATGATTATGGATGTTGCCAATCACAGGCTCTTTAAACCAGCACGAATCATGAATGATATTCCTTCTCAATCATGCCGCCGGTTCCTTAAGCTCAAATTTACAAACAAAGGAATAGATGCCGCCGAAATAAGCAACATTCTTCATCATAAAAGAGTTCAGTCGTGTATTCCAACTTATTTCAAGTTCAGGTGTACACCCAATATTTCTTACAAACATACTCCCACTATAGCATCCAATCTTTTTAATTATAAACAAAGTTTCCAGTGCCTAGATATAGACCATCTTATACTTAATCCTCCAACGTGTTCTTGTTCTTCATCTTCTTTCAACTATAGTTCAACTGGACATGTCATTGCTGGTGACATTGATATAGTTGAAAATGAGGACCTCAAATTATTTATTTTAAAACCTCCTACATACAGAGAACCTCGGTCTTTCAATTGGCGACAGAACTTCATCTCTATTATGAAAAAGAAGAACTTGATACATTGTCAGAATGGATCAAAAGTATAAGACGAATATTGAAATCCCGCATTAGACACATTAAAACGAAAGTGCGTACCATCTATCCTTCTGTGCTTAGTAAACCTGAAGTGATAAAAGAATTAGATAGATTACACGAGGAATATGGTTTGGTTCCAGCTGACAAAGTTTGTAACAACATTATCTTTGTTTGTAAGGCTCATTATTACAACTCTTCTCGTATTGTAAACGAACTCGGCATTAATTCCACTTTGGTAATCGCACTTATACTTTAACTGCCTTTTTAAAACACGAAATTCTTTTTTAAAAATCATGCTTAAGTTTTAAACACATTTAATATCCTAGTCAATGAGTCGGATGAATATGAGTTACCGTACCTACACTGGATTCCTAAACTTCATAAAAACCCTTACAAACAAATATACATTGCTGAATCCAGTAAATGTCTTACCAAGTTCCTATCTTTGCTCCTCACGAAAATATTAACAGCTTTGAAGGAGAAACTTAAAACGTACTGTGTGACTACATATGCCAGAAGTGGTGTAAATCAAATGTGGATTCTGAAAAATTCTAAAGAACTTTTAGAAGACTTGAAATCGCAAAACTTTTCTCGAATCAACAACATCAAACTTTTCAACACTTTACACGACCATTGCTCACGATGAATT
This sequence comes from Ostrea edulis, assembly GCF_947568905.1. Classification (NCBI taxonomy): domain Eukaryota; kingdom Metazoa; phylum Mollusca; class Bivalvia; order Ostreida; family Ostreidae; genus Ostrea; species Ostrea edulis. The sequence goes on from NC_079165.1 coordinate 41,782,011, forward strand.
AAAGACTAGACTTTTTGACATCATAGACAGTTGCTTCAACAAAAATGGAAAACGCAAACACTCCTAGCTAGTGATCAGTCATCCAAAAATTACTTTGTTAAACGCCACTCTGATCCCCCCAAGTACTCTGCAGTTGAAATATAAAAAAAAAAACATGCTGGAGTTCCTCATTCACAATATCTTCGTGGTCTTTAGTGATCAGGTCTTTCAACGGTCTGTTGGAATTCCCATGGGCACGAATTGTGCTCCTTAGTTAGCTGACCTGTTTTTAGATTCATATGAAGAAAAATTTATTCAAAAACTTCTACGTCAGAAGAAAAAATCTCTTGCTTTGGACTTCAATTCTACATTTAGATATATCAACAACGTATTATCTATTAATATTGACATTTTTCATTCATAATACAACCTATCATTGGGTCAAATGCTGTCTGACGTGTTTCATACCATTCTTTATGCCGTTCTTGGCACCCTGATTTTGAGTACGGATAACTCCGTTTACCTGATTAAGATGAAGGGCTCACGGCGGGTGTGACCGGTCGACAGGGTATGCTTACTCCTCCTAAGCACCTGACACAGCCTCTGGTATATACAGGGGTCCGAGTTTGCCCAACTCTCTATTTTGTATTGCTTATAGGAGTTATGAGATTGATCACTGTTCGTTATCTTCACCTTTCATCTTACACTGTACAAAATTTCAGATATTGTTAGTGCATAGATAAAAGAATAAAGTGTTAAACAAAAGCATTTACTGTAAATTTCTCTTCCCTATAAACTTAGGGGTTTTTTTCATCTCCCGGAGGCAATGTATTCGTAAACTTTGTGCAGGCATTCCGTGTATTGATAGTTTAATTGTACTTATAAAGAATTACTAAACTGTATACTCTTATCACAACATATAATATTTACGGTACATGCATATACTTAATACCTGGTTACAATATTTTTCATTTTGAGAATTCTTCTGATACTACTGACAAAATTGTTCTATGTGCTCTCTGTTGTGGACCTGTGTGGCACCTGCTTAAAAGCATTGCTAAACGTTGTAGTTGTTACATTAGATGATGTGTATGTCGTGTTAATCGTTAACTATTGAAATTATAAACCATTAAATCTACATGTACAATCTCTGTTTTATAAAGTTGCAACTGCATGTCCTAGTGAAAGTTAATCCTTAGTTGGCTTTGTATTACATACCACTATCGTGACATCAGATAATCTTTCTTAATTTTAAGCACACTGTTGGGAATTCTTCGTTGTAAGCTGACTGCTAGGAATTCTTCGTTGTAATTTCACTGCTGGGACTTCTTCGTTGTGAGCTCACTGCTAAACAATTTCGATGTAATCTCACTGTTAGGAATTCTTCGTTGTAATCTCACTGCTTGGAATTCTTCGTTGTAATCTCACTGCTAGGAATTCGTCGTTTTATGGGACATTTCTCCAAAAACACTCGGTCAACGCCAAAAGTTTCATTTCTTTATTACTTTGAGCAATATGCCCACCAGTTACATACATACAAAATTCAAAAGCACAATATTTAGCGCACACAAAATACTAGTGCAATAACTTGAACATCTTTCATTAAATGACTTATATATACACAATTTATATCCACATATACAGTAAAAAGTAGAAAAGTTGACTGAAAAGTGGGGGAAATTACATTAACAGGACCTGATAGTAATACATGGACATAATTCCGCATCCCTTTATCCATAGTGTATTTAGTGCCATTTCCCACACACACTTATTATGGTGAATCAGCGGTATTTAGTGATGTATCGCCTAAACAGTGCTTCTGGAGAAGTCAGTGGTATTTAGTGATATATCTCCTGAACAGCGCTTCTGGAGAAGTCAGTGGTATTTAGTGATGTACCTCCTGAACAGTGCTTCTGAAGAAGTCAGTCGCATTTAGCGACATTTCTAAACAAAAAATATAGCTTCAGGTCGCACGCCAGGTCAGCGATATCAAGCGACATTTCTATCAGATATCTGTTGAAGTCAGTGATATTTCGGGGACATTTACCTTAATCAGTGATCCTGGTAATATCAGCGGTATTAGGAAATACGTATTTCAATTTTGGGCTTCTGATGATATCAGAAATATTTAGTGATATATCTCAATCTCAATCAATGCTCCTGGTAATATCAGAAATATTTGGTGATATATCTCGATCTTAATCAATGCCCCTGGTAATGTCAGCAATATTTGGTGATACACATTTCAAGTTAGCGCTTTTGGTAATATCAGCGTTATTTGGTGTTACATCGTTCAATCAGTGCTTCTGGTATTTGGTGTTACTTCTCTCAATCAGTTTTTGACGTCACACCGTCTGTTCCGGTTTTGATGAGATTCTAAGATCATCAAAGATGTGCATGTGGTAGATTTTACGAATAGATTGGTTGATACCTTCCTGTCAAGCAGTTAATTACTTTAATGCGAAGGGGAGATGTGATAGAATTTTTTTTCTAAATTCTTGACCCCAACCAAGTCATCTGAAAAAAAAGACTATGTAAACTGTGGATCTATCATTTGCGTAATGACAAGTTGAGGTTTGAGACATTCGTATGAAGAAACGTGTACCGTCTGCCTGGTCTGCAAATCGACTGAACATCTTTTTTTCTCTTAATTTCTTCTTGCGAAAGAACGGACTCAAATTTATACAGCTCCAAAATTAACTATTCGTGACAGTGTGACGTAAAATTCAATGGCGGCTTTCATAGCGGCCGGTAATTTAAAAAAAATATGATAGATTAATATTGATTTAATCGTTAAGCAAGAATTTTTGTTGTTTTGACTGTCCTTTACAGTATCAGTGCGTAATACTTTATTTATAAAAGCAACAGTGTGGTTAAAGTTGCCTTTCATTTAAGGAACCCTTGCTGCTATGGCCTTCAGCGGTATGTATTGGTCTAGATTTATGGTACTTCACCTACAGCTGGCGACATCTTAAAATGAGTGAACAATTCTCAAAAGGCATGTAAAATAAAGAGGTGTACCATAGATAATCAATTTGTTATCTCAATAAGCCATAGTATCTCACACATGAAAATGTCTATGTACGAGATTGCAAATCACACTGTGTATCCATGAAGCGGACCGCCAATACACGCATAGTGTACTTTGCCCGCTATATGAATGAGTATGCCGGTTTTGTTCTAAATTATTTTCATTTCAACCTAGCAATAAAACTAATAATTCATTACAGTACTTGAAAGGTGTATACACTACTGATCAAAACGAAAAAAAACTTAGATTTAAGTAGTTCATATATGCTGTAAAAATCTAAATCTTAACAAAAGACTTGTAAATATCTTTTTTATATTTGGGGTAGTCTAGATTTATCACCGTATGCGATAAACAGATGAAAAGTTTCTTTTTCTTTGACTTTATTGTGCTCATGCAAGTAACTAGTATACATTTATGCCGTGGCAAATATAAGTAAACATTAGATTATTTAAAAATCTAAAAGAAAACAGCAATCAAAATTTGAACAACGACAAAAATGTACCGATTTTTACAAGCATTCCTTTGCCTTTTTTATCCTAAATGTCGCTGTGTGGTACACCCGTGGGTAATTATCTGTATAATGAATCGTGCAGATGTCATATTTAGTGCGTCTAATCCTGCTATCAGATTTCCTTTCTTGCTTAGAACGTCATAATCTCTCATCAATATTGGTTAAATCTATCAAAGCGGCGAGGTCCAATTTACGGATTGCCTTTTGGGGATTGAAACACCTTTCTTATTAGCATTGATTGGGTGGACGATTTATGGCATGAAAACTGAGCATTATTAATTTTCATATACTTTAAAAACATGACAGGAATGTTGCGTGATACTACAAGCAATAAGATTGGGAGTTCAGTTTTCTCTTAATCGTGATCTCGCATATTAATGATTTTATATTCATGAAATATATCTATTCTACTCCGTAGAGGATCATTCAATTTGGGGTCTTACAGGTGAAGAAAAATTTGAAGTGATTGCAAAACAAATTGAATACTTTATTGCGGCATGTGTTTAGAAATATTTGCTGTTTTGTTATCGACATGTCAATCAATGTTGTTTGTTTTTGGTTTGGTTTTTTTCATGTCAGATATTGAAACTTCATCTCGGTCTCCTGTTAAAGAAATTTAGTTCTGTAATTCAATAAAATGGGGAAAATAATGTAATGCATAATACATAATTCGAATGATGAATTGATAATTTCCTTATCATATACACGTATCAAAAGAAAACAAATATATAATCATGTATAAAATCTGGGATCTCCAAATTTTGCTATCTGAAAACTTACGGTTTTTCCTCACTCTTTTGTCTTTACTACAGCATAAAATTCACATCAGTTGATTACAATCGTTTGGAATTTACCCAAACGATTTGGTAATTAAGGACAGCCGATCCATCCCAATGTCTCAGTACATATTCTCGTTCATCTTAGTTTTTAAATTTGATATCCATTACTCATAAGACACATATCTCGATAATCAAGAAATCTTTTAGAACATGCAGTATATGTAGATTGGTACATGTAATAAAACCATGCCTGTGTTTATGAACGGTTTCTTGAAAAGGAAGATCAAAAACTTAATATTACAATTTTCATTATTATGAACTTATTTTGCAAATACAGCTCGTTATTGAGTTTGACGTGTTTCATAACAACTTTTCGTATTGATTTTCACTACTGATTGCTTTCTTTACCTGAATAAGGGATTGCTTACTCCTCCTAGACACGTGATCCCAAACCAGATGTTTCTAATGGTTTCGTGTTTGCTCTTTTCTCGATTTTGTATTGTTTATAGGATTTTAATTATTGATCACTGTTTGTTCTTCATCTTTTTCATTCTAGTTCATGATTTATTCGATATCATAATCTATCAAAGTGTTTTAAAACAAAATCAAATATATATGAAAGGAGTTTAGCATCGAATAGTGGTCAATCGTATAAAGTCTATAAACAACACAGAATCGGGAATAAGGCGAGAATAAGGTACCAGAGGTGTTGTCATGTGTTTAGTAGGAGCAATCATGTCACATCCGGCGTGAGCCGTCTATTTCGATCAGATAAACGGGGTCCTCCGTAGGGAAAATTAGTATGGAAAGACCGGTTTAAAACATCAGACAACATTTAACACAACGAAAGGGTGTACCTGCAAATAAGATCATTATAACGACCACAAGACTGTTGAAACCCTTATACCTGTAACATCAACTATATTTGTTTAGAAATTTATCACACGCAAAACATGCTCTTGCGCAACGAATCAGGTAGAAGACATAAACACCATATCCTTTTGACGGCCGGAGATTTTGATTTTGAAGAATGTTCCACTGAAGGGAGAGTGGGGTGGGAGAGAGAAAATAATTAGTATGAACTTCGATGTAGTAGTCAGCAGAGAGCAAAGAAAGGGTGGACTTACTGAATTGTAGACCTTTTAAAATGATATATGCGTGATTTGAGGTCTTCATTCTTAACTATATACATTACAGTAATGATGCGTTTCCAGTTGGACTATACGTTATCGAAGTTGAAAGAAGAGTACGAACACATAGGATGATTTCGTTTAAGATGGTCTATACATAGGTACTATAAACATTGTAATCACAATTTGTGGATGCAATAATAGAAGTATATTTGTAGGGTAAACAGGATGTATACTTGAATTTGAATATAATGTAATGCAAAACTGGACATTTTTTTATGATTATGAATATTGCTTGTGCTTACATCTATTCTTTTGTTGGAAAATTCAGTTTAAGAACCGACGGGGTGATTCAAAATTATTTTGTCCGTAACATACAGTAGTATAAAGAGCGTGTGATTTACTAGTGAGCGAAGCACAACGAATCCACTTCGATGAAGCAAGACAAACTCCGATGATTACACATCTGAGTCACGTGATTTGCTCCTCAATGTTGAGGATTACCCAAAGTGCTCTAGGAAAATGTCGCCGTCACTGGTTACTTCGTCGAGTAACCAGTCAATAAAATAAATTATTTGAAAAGTACAAAAAACAAATTTGATATCCAGATACGTTTTCTCATACCTTCGTTCATTTTGTTGTTGACAATAGCGCTTGGTTTGGGGAAAAAATCGAAGCCAAATTTGTCTTCACAATGCACGGTTTACGTCGGCTGCGTTATGTTCTCAGCGTTACGTGTAAATTAATAGATAGATCAAATGCCTAAAGTCGTGTCGCAAGATGTTAGTGGGTCTTCGCTCGTGATGTTAGTGGGTCTTCGCTCGTCTCATCGGTCACACCGTAAAACATATCGTTTATTCTGATGTTGGAGAATCCAAGCTTGGGTTTCCTTTGGCTTCTTGAAATAGCCGATTGAAAATGTTCAAATATGATGTATAATTAATTGTTCGTTGACGTGAAAGTGAATCAAATAAAACTATTTATTTGGTTTATTGTATGCCCGACGTCCTTGACCAAACGCTTCGTCTGTGTGCATTGTTTAAAACGACCCATTATATTCACACACTGTTCTTCCCTATAATAGCTCTAAACCTTCATTGTTATTTCGGATTTCAAACATTTCGGTTGAGCATCACTGAAGAGACATTATTTGTCGAAATGCGCATCTGGTGCATCAAAATTGGTACCGTCTAAGTTTTACACTGTGAACTTGGAAGATTCCCTACATTTCGATATGGTCGTTGCATTAATATGAAATTCTCCTTATTCAGTGTTCTCGTTTGCCTACGAAATAAAGTATTTAATACTAGATTGACGGTAATTATTTCCTGGATTCTGACCCTTATGGACAAGATAGAATGATCCGGGAAATAGAAAACATATATAGAGAACTTAATTACTTCCATTATTAACTCGAAATATATGTTCAAATATTCTTTATTAATTCCTTAATTTCCCCGACGAAAAGCAGGCAACAAAGGTTATGTACATTCATTTGCAGAAGTTAGAAGATTTACAGGTAAAACTTTCTCGAGTTTTAGTATTGAAGCTATATCAACTTTCCATTTGCTGTAAGGTTTTAGTTTATTTTTTGTATTGAATAAGATCAAGTTCTCAATTATTTAGGACCCCCAGTAAAGTACAGGATATGCTAAAATGACTATGCCTTGCTTCATTAGCATAAATGTTATCAATTACCGACCATGTCCTGTTACTCACCCATTCATAGAACGGAAAGCTGTCGTCACTTTGGCGCGTACCAAAAACATTTGTATAAACGAGGCTAAGCCCCAACATATCATAAGCCTAGACATTGTGCTAAAATCATTATTAAAGACCAGATAATCTATAAATCAAGAGACAGTTATGGGTTTGTAATCCATCTCATTGATAACACCGTATTTGACTATTAATATATACAGTGTTAGGAGTCATTATGTACATCCTTGTAGTCATCATTCATCAGATGTTGCAGGTACCTTTTATGAATGAAAACGTGAAAAAAAGAGGTGATCCGAATGTTTTTACGCTCTATGTGTGGTCGTTGGTTATTACCATCAGAATAACACCGTGTAAAGACGTGGTTTATATGTTTTTACGAGGGGAAGAATAAATTTTGCTAACTCACGAGACTGATTCCAGTTTTTGACGTTTTATAAGCAACCTAAATATTCAAATTCATTATGCATAAAATCAAAAAACAATTGTGATGTAATCCATACTACTACAGTGTAACACCCGATATACCTACCACATGGGGCGTGTATACATGTATAAAATATTTTAAATCTTCAGTGAAAGTGATATTGTTGTTATATAACAAACAGAGATTAAGACAAGTCAAAGCAAACTGACAGTGATAGCATTGTAATACAGGCGGCCTATTATTATGCTACTGACAATATGAAAGTAGAATCATAATTTGATACCAAACCAAGGTTATACTTTTCTTTGATTAGATAAGTAATAGCTAGGTGGTGATTTGCTCTAGTTACGGATCATTATTATTTTATATTTATTGACATGCCTTTTCATGCCCATCCATAAAATATTCAATACAAGAAAGAAAAGCGTGTTGTATAAATAGACTGCTTTATTGATACCCTTCACACCAAAAGTACAAGGAGTCTAAAACACCCACATCAAAACTACACGTGTTCTGCAGGCCTGACTTTCCTTATTTTCACAAATCTTCTCCTTAGTTGTTCGTTTCTGTTGTATATTACTATGGCAACAGTTGAAGTTACAAGGATTAAACACAATACAAAAAGACTAGCACACAAAATAATGATCACTTCCACCGTAAACACAGTCTCTGTCTGCGATTTTTTGGTTGTCGTGTTGTTGTTCTGCGAGGCTGTTGATCCTTGTGCTGAAGTTGTGCTTGTTGCTGTTGTTGTTGTTGTTGTTGTCGCTGTATCTGTCGTCTGTGTTGTTGTGCATTGAATATTAGATAGATCTACTGACTGCGAACACGAACCCGTTGTTGACAAGGTTGAACATGATGGTGTGCAGTCGCAGTTCGTATTGGCTAAAGGAAAACGACCAGTAATTACTCAATAATGCTAATAATTACTGAAAATGATTACTTAAATCAGTGAACATAATTACTGTCAGTAAAACTCCAAATATGTCAGATATACGTTTTTATACACTCTTCTTTTTCATGCAGAGAAAGAAATATCAATATATTTCCTCTGGTAGCTTGTCAGATGTGTTATATTTGTATACATCCCAGTGAGAGTACAACAAAATAGAGTGTTTATATAGTGAAATACTAGTCTCCTATCTTTAGACAAATATTCAAAGAATTCAAATAGCGTACTTTTCTCACAAAATAGTGTGTACAGAGCCATGTTGTTGTGAATAAAACATTGCGAATACGTAAAACTCAATTGTTGATGTATACTTACATTGTAAAGACATGGTATGGAGCTCGGGTTCTATGGAGGAACACACGTCGCATATTGACAGACTTGGGTTCGTGGACAAAACCACTCTCTGACTATCAGTAACGTCTATGAAAACAACATATATATTGAAACATTTTGATTTGGACATTCTGTAAGAAGTTAAAAATGAATGACTTTTTAGTAAGAATTTGCGGAATATTTGCGCTTTTAAATCTTTAGAGAAGAGAATATGAAGAAACATGGGATGGAAACAAAAATGGGATAATAAAACTAGATGAAAATACAGCTTTATAGAAGAAAATGATGCAGAGATAATATACTTCAGTATATCGCATATTATTTTGAATCAATTATAATCAAAAGTCGAAGGAGAACATTCAAACGTCTTACTTTTTACAGGAAAATAGTAAAACAGTGCTCCATTTGTATTGGTATACAACAGACATTGGTAGGCATAGTACGTTTGTGAATTGTGTGTCACAGTTTGAGTTCTGTAAATAAAAAAAGACTTACTGCTTTTTTAAGCCATAAAGTGTGTCAGATATCCCATCTGAATAAATCCGCAATAAGCTTTACTTTACATGACAATAACCAATCTTAGTCGGGTGGGTGGAGATGTTAAGTGAAATATTCATAACATCATTTTCTGAACGAAAGTCTGAACAGTAGAACGAAACACAATATCAAACTCAAATATAGAGATTTTAAAAAGTTTGAAATAATTTAAATCAGAAATAAAGACGTTTTAGCACGGTTTTGCATACATCTGTTTAATCTTATACTTGATTTAAAATGAATTAATTATCCTGAATCTATAGATAGAATAACGATTTCTGATTACCCTTTTATCACTAGTTCTTCTGTATTGCTATCATGACAATCCCACATCATCACACTTGTACCGTGAATACTTGTGATCCATAATACAGAGTTAGCATAGAAATAAATATTCTCCTTCACTGTCGAGTTTGTAGAATCCCGAAATGCTTTGTCTTTCCAGTTAGAAGGGAAATTACATGCGTATCCTGCAATAAATCAAGAACAAAAATCATTTTAAATATTGAAAATTAATATTTCATATTATTGCTAAAATATATATCATTTCTATTTATTGGTTCAGTTTGCAAAATAACAACGCTCACACCGATACCACTTTTAAACATTGTCTCCCGCAATGAAACATTGATAAAACTTTGTAATTTATTTCTTATATAACTTTGTTATTTTATACATTAAAATACCAATTCAGAGATTCTTTTTACAGACTATACATGTACATAAAGTTAAAAAATAGTATCCTAATGATTTGGAATACAACTAACTTTTTTTTAAATATAACTAATTTGTGTTTTTCTTGTACTTCAAAAAATATATGATAACGTATATTTTGTCCTCTGGGTTTGAAACCTACAGTCAGTCGGTTTTATTCATGATTCATTAATTCATGTATATTTCACATTTTCCTACTTGTTTTCTGTTTTGATACTTTTTTCATATAAATTAAACTTTTGAAAATTTTGTACTTGAATATTTAAGTGTCACGACCGATATAAAGTTAATAGGTCCCTGTATTAGGAGACGTCCTAGATACAGTGTTTTCTATGTTTAGATCACGTATAGATAGGGATAAACGATAAGATGTAATTTATGTGAAGACTCTTTGTATTCGAAGTATCTTAGACTTTCTATTTATATATTTATGCGAGATTTGGCTCCATCCATATTAAATTTCACTTATATTCACACGAGTTCGTTCGATGCATTGATTTCATGCAGACTTCTCAGGACCAGGAAATGAGTGTTGCATACAAGAAGTAAGTGTTTTCATTTTATATAGCATCCATCACATTTTGTTTTAAAATGAATGCTTACACTATAATGTGAATTTGCTTATGATTGACTTTGGCATAATCTTAAAGTGCATGCAATATAACATACAATATTGTAAGGTGTATTTCTTTATGCTTGATGAAATCATCTCCACGAAGAGCTGCTTGCGAGAATCTGCAGCATATTCATGAAATAAAGTCTTTATAGAATGTGTTGTGTTCTATGGATAAGTCTGTTCTTAATGCAAGTTATGGAAACATAATCAACATATTCTCGAGAGGGACGGTAAACAATAATTAATCAATCAATCAATATCCAGATTCATAAGGATTTTCAGCGAAAACTTTCTCTGTTTTATAGTACAACAGCATATTATACGTAAAGGTTCCCATTTTCCTTCCATATGGAGATAAGATTTATTCCACAAAATAAACGTTTGACCCATTCCAAGATAACATTTTTCAATATTCTTTGATCTTTCAAAATATGTACGCTTGCCATATTTAATTTTTTTTATCTTGTGAAACAAGAAGAGAAGGTTATCTGTCGCACATCACTATTGTTTTTTTTAAATACCATATAAGTCTATGACCGGTCAAATGGTCAAATAGATTATGTTACATGCTTTCAAATTGTTATTTGATTCACAATCACGCACCTGTTTGTTATTCATACCTTATCGAAGTGACTCTTTGACCTTTGAAAACTTTTCTTAGTATTTTCGTACATACATACACCTGATTCCGTAATTTAAAACGTTAACTTTAGAAAAGTAAATTACTTATTACAGTAAATGCATGCCAAACAATCCATTGATACAATGAAGACAATATAATCTTACCAGCTTTCAATATGAATATCCAAACAAAAATAATACATTGTATCCAAGAATCGCAAACTGTATTGGTTAAATTCATAATGTGAGCACTATTGAAACCAGTAATTGTTTTATCTCCAAACGGTACAATGGTGGGAAAAATTTTCCTCTATCTTAAGGTGATTTTTCCTTCAAAGTGTTCATGCTAAAATACTGAATGGATTATACGCTTGTAATTTCCATCTTAAATAGATTTCCAACCATTTAACGCATCACTTCTCATATGTAACCGTGCACAAGACTAGTAATTGCCGAGGTGTATAAAATCAGGCCCAGTTCCACATAGCCATTACAGATGATTTTATTCAAGCAATTTGAATGCTTTCTAACATAAGCGTGTCGAATGATCAACAGAATCCCAAAACAGGTACTTTTTATTTACAAACCACACACGTAATTCTAAGTTGTCATTGATTCAAACACCGTAGAGAAACTTTTAATCCCGCCTTTTAGTATTTCTATATAATTTAAAAAGCACGCCTTATATTACAGTTTTAATATGCTTTGCAAGACAAACACGACAATGATCGCTTTCGTTTACTGAATGAAGTAATAATTCATTTCGTCTGATCAGTAAATAATTCTAAATGAATCATTGGCTATATCTTAAATATTTCGGAAAAACTCCTTTATGTCAGTATAAAAAGAAAGTTGAGATTTAGAAGGATTTTCTAAATTATCAATCTCACGTTTTTTAAAAATCCTCTAAAAGAACAAGGGGACATAATAAGTGTTAACTAACTATCAGAGCTGAATTTACAACATACCACACTACAAAAAATGATGAGATCAAAATTTTAAGAAATGGTTATCATATTTCTTATATAAGGGATCCATTGATTTTAAATCGTTCCAATATTCTAAATTCCCTGATTCCTAAAAGAAACTTAAAGTAAAATAGTCAATGAGTGAAGCACCACGGTGATTGTCTTGTGTATCTTCAATAAATCATTCATTTACACACCTCAGTACTATGTGGTCATTTGTTTAAGGGGCTATTTTGGGGTTCTTGACAATGCTGCTGTCAAGAAACCCGAGTCTTGGATTATGACAACAGATAAAGGAAGATAGACTTTCAGTGTCAAGGAAGCTATTATAAAGACGAACCTCACGCCATGTGACCAATTGCATCTTGAAACCAAATCTACAGGACTATTACAAGAGTTATAACTTATAGCTTTGCTATTTAGTGGACTGTGTGTATACTAAATTTTTTGGAAATTCAAAAGTTACATGAACGAGTATATATGACAGTGAGTTATGGTTGAAGTTAATGACCTAAATTTTAACCTTTTTGTACTCACAAAAGAGTTTTTTAACCTGTCTGCTTTATCTTTTTTCAAGGTATATAGACAATGAAAGTTGAAGAGAAATGTGACCTTCGGAGGGCTAGTTATATGATAATGCTTTTAATCACTCGAGGATTACTGGGAAACATGTTTTTTTTTTCGTAAAATATTTAAAGTATGCAGATATATGGAAAATGACGGAATGTCTAACTGTGTACAATCATTATCTACGAATATATTTGACAATCTGTTTTTGACATTTTCTAATAATATTGGAGTTGTTCAGCATGTATATTAGTACATCTATATACTTCATAAATTAAATTCCTGTCTATTGACTTGTCCTAATGATTCAGTGTCCAACCAATAAGATAATATTTTCTCTCCCTAAAAGAACCTTTTTGGAACCAACATACTTTAAATCACAATAATGCATAGGCTAAAGAATAGTGTCTTTCACTAAATCGATATGAAATACAGAAAGTACAGTAGTTTTATTTAAGTAATTACAGCCTCAATCTTAATACATATATTATTTTCTGTGTAGCGGCATTGAATACTCAGTCGACGATAAATATTGCCTGTTATCTGCAAATCTTTATTTACACAAAACCAATGTTGAAATTAATTGTGTCTGCACTCTATAAGTCAAATTGCAACGTGTGGCTCGCGTCATGTTTCAGATTTTGAATTAACAGGATTGAGATAAATTAAAAACAACTTGTTGTGATGTTTAATTTTAATTACTTTAATTCAAATATTACAGAAGAACACAGTAGTCCCATCGGACGACTCCACAAATGCGTAAAAAATACTAGCAGGAAACGGAATAATACGGTCATAATTCAGTTTAAGTACATTTTACCTGCACTTAAAATACACGTAAATAGCCTTCGAACGGAGTGAGACGTACTTTTCTCTCAATATCCATTACCTAATTTCGGTATTTTTTTTAGATAGAAATTCTTCATACCCTATATTTTTGCACGGTTGTATAGATGCATGTCATTGTTCTTTCACAGTCTCATTGCATATCATGTTGATGAACCATAGGGATATAATTTCAACGAACAAAACTTTCATGCAAAAATCCCAACAATAGACGCGAGAAAGGTGTCTTATAAAAACAGATATATAATTATCATAAATTTGTAATTTACAAATGGTACGGAAGAGTCGGTCGAACTATTATTTAAAAAACATATCACAATTCTATATGTAATGATAAAATACGATTCACTTAAATCTACCACGCAACATTTAGTTGCTAAAAATATTCAAAGAATTAATGACAGCGTTTTCTTATTAAAGTTCAAAACCATTCTCAATTCAAAGTACATGAAATGCATGACCCATATAACATAGGTGTGTCATGCAGAAATAGATATCAGATTAAAACTCCAAAAAATTACTAAGATCATTTACACAAAAAAATGTAGAAAAATGTTTATAAATGGCAATTCAGATGAAAATCTGTCGTAAAAAATAACGTTTTCATTAAAATATGTTTCTATCGATGTCAACAAAAATATAGAAAGTTAGATTTAGTTTTTTTAAATGTTTAAACGGTTACACTTCTATATGGACAATTTGATTGGGTTTTTTAACAAAACATTTTAATCACATTTTAAATTGATTTAAATCGCGGATTGCATACAATTTGATAATGTTCGCTAACGTTTTTATCTACCAGATAATATTTATATGTATGTTCATTTATACTTGCATAATATTTTAAAATAAAATTTTCGCTATCCTTATAATTTCAGATTTCCTATGATAATCTACATTATTTAGTCATCGACATCTACGGAACCGACATGGCTGCCTTGTTGGATGCAATTGGAAAGATTCGCATTGCATATATGAGACCAGCTAGCTTTGGTTTCATCTGAATCAACGGGCAGAACAGGCAGATGTCTAGATCTACGCAAACATTACTTGTGCTGCACCATCTTGTTCACAGTGTTTGCAGTCACATAAAGTGATCAATCATTACGCTATGTACTTGATTTTCTCTTAATATAACTTATTGGGTGAAGAAATGTGAAGATAACCAAAGTTATTAATTTCATAAATTCTATGAAGAAAACAAACTTGAGAGCAAGACAAACACAACAGATTTGGGATCAGGTGTCTAAGCACCTAAGCATCCTCTCTTTGCAGGTCACCCCGCCTAGGTCCTCTATCTTCATCAGGTTAAGTGATTTTGTTTTCAATTGATCATTTTATACTTTAGAAAGCAAAACATTTATTGGGCGTTACATATTGTTTTCTTTTTAGTCCAAATGAAAAGGCAATTATAAGGAAAGGTGAAGATAACGAACAGTGGTCAACGAGTGTTTGTCAGCAATTCGACAGCGCAAATTCCAGAGAATATCAAACATATAGTATTATAAAACTTACAAACTCTGCATAAACAGCCTCCAAGAGTCAAACAGAGTCAAGTGAATAGTAGGAGCTGAGAAACATCTTGACAGATACTAACACTGCAGGTAATCATTAGGTTAATCACTATCTTGAAGTAGATATTGCTTTGAAAGTTGCTACACAGTAATATCAATCTAACTGAGAGTTCCTCTATAAAATTGATGTAACCAATGCTTGCCACGGAAATGGCATGATGGAGATGTTTTGGTTCTCTCTGGGTGTTTTAACCACACGATTGCTTCAAAACGACCAGAGTGTAAGCAGCGAGGCTTTGTGATATTACTTCAAAACGACCGTGACATAAACAACGAGGCTTTTTGAGATCACATTAATGGCAGACTCACAACTCAACTTTATGACGAAAGGAATTAATTCAGATTCTCTATCGTTTACTCACTTCCCATATTTTAAAGCATCATTCCATAATAACCTGCATATTATGGTGTTTAGGTTTTCCAATTGATTTCATGTACAAGACCATGTTCTGCAAATGATAAATTTTCTAAACTGAGATAACGGCTGACAAATAAGTTGATATTATAGGGGTTTCAGTAGTCGTGTTTAAAGTCAATATTTCGCACAAACATATGGTCGTTATACTGATCTTATTTGTACCAGTACAGCCTGTCATTAGGTCGAATTCCATACCAAATCTTAAGCCGCTTTTTTAATACCAATTTTGAGTACGGGAATATGTTTACCTGATAAAGCTAAACGGCTCAAGGCGATTGTGACCGATCAACAGGGGATGCTTACACCACCTATATTTGTTACCTTATTTCTGGTGTTTCCAGTGGTTCGGGTTTGTCCTCTTCTAGATTTCTATTCTTTATTGGATTTGTGAGGCCGATCACTGTCCATTATCTTCACATTTTTCAAAACATATAAGCACCGAAACTTTGTAACGTTGCTTCAAAGCAACCGTGGTGGGAACTACGATATTTCAGATATTTAACTGAGATGGTCTAAGACCCGACGGAAATTATACGCGTCCAGGCAGCCATGTGATATAAATATGAAGCTCAAAATGGAACCTCGTTAGATTGTGCAAGTAAAGATATTTTTCCTTTATGTTCGGTGTCGTTTTTATTCAATGGGGGGGAAATCATGGATAATTTCGATGAGAATGCTGGTCTGGTAGAACTATTCTTGAACATCCACTTTATTGCATGGAAAAACCCACCACCAAACATTAACTCTGGTTAATGCTAGACCTACACATGTTGTGAGAAGAAGCGATTCTGGAATGATAGAGAAAATGTTAGAAGAAACGATTCTGGAATAATATAGAATATGTTAGAAGAAGCGATTCTGGAATGATATTTATTTAGGGGTCTAAAAAATTCAACATAAGGATAGAACAAGAAGCTTTGATACACGCTCGTATATGAAGTAAAGATTCCTGGTTTGCCACACTAGAAGATAAACATGGAATAACTATGGAGTACATAGATTAGCCACAGAAGAAAGCACCGAATAAGGCATATATTTAAAGGAAATCACCAAAACAAGGCATATCTTTAGAGAAGTCAACCAGTTTTGTCAATCTTGCTCCTCATTGCAGATTTGAATTGTAGCTTGATTATAAATCACAATTTAAAAAATGTGGATGGATATATAAAGGGGAATTCGTTTTGGGGATAAGCGTTCGGAGTTTGGAGGACCTCCCTGGGGAACGTGATAGACATCACATTGCATTAATCAAAGTTTAGGCAAATCTTTTTCCCCTGTAAATCAAAAAGAATTATATAAAGTAGCAATCCTGGGATGTAGAGACAAAAATTACAAACACTAAATGAACTAAGACAGTCCATTTGGAGGTTGACACATCTGTCAAATCCAATGCACTAAATAAGCTTCACAATCTAAAGAGCAATCTTTGGTTATAATTCGATTGACACTATTTAGATAGCTATAGAACTAGAAGCGTTGATATTGCCAGATTCCAAGAGAATATGTTAAATGAGCTAATATACCTTCGAATTACAGGAGTCCCAATTTGCGAGGAAAAAAACCACTGATAGCCAAAAAGCATAATAAAGGGCTATAATTGCCATAAAAAGAGTAAGTAAGTGGGCATTGTCCATCTACGTGGCGTGAAATAATCATATAAGCGGTTCCAGATCACAGCAATAAAGTAACAAACCCAAGAATATCGGTTGATTTTAATTGAAGTTGGATTGTATGTCACTAAAAAGGTAGATGAAATGGATATCAATATGTTGATACATACAAGAACTACATTTATTTTAAGCCAAAAAGGGTATACAGCATTTAGAACGTATTTCGTTTCCAATTAAGGGCCCTCGAGAAGCAGCATAAAAAAACATACAAATGTATACATATATCAGCACAGAAA
Organism: Ostrea edulis; assembly: GCF_947568905.1. Classification (NCBI taxonomy): domain Eukaryota; kingdom Metazoa; phylum Mollusca; class Bivalvia; order Ostreida; family Ostreidae; genus Ostrea; species Ostrea edulis. The sequence goes on from NC_079165.1 coordinate 41,799,639, forward strand.
AAGAGAAGTGATTATATGAGATGGTTTGAATACGATGTCACGGTATAAGATGAGATATAGAAAAGTATAGGATGCTTTACTATGGGAAGTGTACACCAAGAGGTCTTGACTGTAAGACTTCCTGAAACACTGTCTTAAACATGTTTTGAATATAACTAAATTATGGAGACAATCTCTGAAAATTAGAGTAGTCATACCAGGTAAATATTCCCGTGGATGAAGTTTTAGACCTGGGTTTTGTGAATGAGCATCTAATTTCATTCGCCGCTTTATCTTTGGATATGGTATGACTTAGATAATCTATTGATCTATCAGAGAAAGAGCACTTCTGACCTTTATTTTGCTGTGAAAGGTGAAGATAACGAAAAGTTATCAATCTCATAGCTCCTATAAGCAATACAAAATAGAAACCTGGGCAAACACAGACCCCTGGATATACCAGAGGTAGGATCAGATGCCTAGGAGGAGTAAGCATCCCCTGTCGACCGGTCACACAGGCAGTGAGCTCTATATCAGGTAAAGTTACTGTACGATGAAATACTTTTGAGATTTTTTCTAAATGCCTTCAAAAGATGCGCCCCAGCCAATATTAGTGATGTGTGATCCTCTCTTGGTACATGTATATCCAGCTATTATACGAAGTCAATAAAGAATTTTGCGAGCATAGCAAAACTCCTCCACAAACTCACTGGGAGGAATGCGTATTTATGCCAATGCACATTTTATCAACAAATGGATGCTTTCACATGCGAATCAATTCTTCCTCACCCTGATTTTGATAAGGCTTTTGTATTGGAAACGAGCGCCATTTTCATCCCCTGAAATCCATATGGTCATAGGTCATAAGTCCTTGAAAGAAAAGAGATAAATTGTACGATGATAATGTAAGACGGGTATATTGACTGGCGGTAGTTTATTTTACAAAATACTTTATGCATTATCTCCAGGGGCGGATCCAGGAATTGCGGTTACGGGGGGCGCCACTTTATGAGGCAGTGAGTCCAGGGTGAAGCCCCCGAAAGCTCCTGGGTTTTACATATTTTATGGGGCTTGAAATATTTCTCCTCTTTAGTCATTTGTACTATTTTCTATCATTTTAATAAGGTGAAATTAATCAAATGACCCAAATTGTTAGGGCTTTTTGGAAAAAAATTAAGTTCTCCAAATATAGTAATTCAAGAAATCAAAAGATTTTGTCATTTATTTCTCCGGGAGTGGAAGAAATTATTGCTTCTTTTATCGTTTAGTACATTTTCCGAAACAAGATACCACCATTTACCTTAAATTTGAAAATTTTAGGGGGGCGCGCGGCGGCTGCGTCCCCCCCCCCTATAAATCTGCCACTGATCTCTATGGTCGCAAGTCCGTATTTGGGACTAAGAATAGCTCGCAAAGAAAGTTAACCATTGCTAAAAGAATTGATGGTCAAAAACATCCAGTACCACCAGCACAATTGAATCTGTGCACATAATGAACAATCTTCAAATCACCGCGTACAGGGATGAATTGGAGAGTGCAAGCAAAAATAAACAATGTAACTTGTAAACAAACTATTCCAGAAGGCTTGTGTAACACCCGATGAAGAATTTGAAGATACAAATGAGGTTAAAAATAGTTACCCAAAGTATTTAAAGATTAAATAACAATTAGGAAGAGAACTCAATCATATTAAAGATTATATTTTTTGACATCATAGACAGTTGCTTCTTCAACAAAATTGGAAAACGCAAATATTCATATCTAGTGATCAATCATCAAAACAATTACTGTGTTAAACACTACTCTGATTCCATGCACAAATAGTCTGAAGTTGAAATAAAAACAAATATGCTGGAGTTCCTCATTGACAATATCTTCGTGGCCTTTGGTGATCAGGTCTTCCAACAAGTCTGTTGGAATTCCCATGGGCACGAATTTTGCTCCTTTGTTAGCTGGCCTTTTTTTTATATTCCTATGAAGCAGAATTATTCACACACTTCTACTGAGAAGACAAAATCTCTTGTTGTGGCTTTCAATTTGACAGTTAGATGTAAAACTTATACGGTACCAATTTTGATGCAACAGATGCGCATTTCGACAAATAATGTCTCTTCAGTGATGCTCAAGCCGAAATTTTGGAAATTCGAAATAAAATTAAACTTGCAAGACCTAAATGGAAAACTAAAGTGCCAAAATCGACGACGTATAATCTAATAACAATAATAATTTCCATTCATATGTCCATTAGATATATCCCAGTTGTTATGGGTCAGAACAAACCCTTGATATAGCGCAGCAGAATGTACTAACAAAAGGCAATTAAACAATTTATAAGATTTATCTACAATTGATGATCAATAGAAAATTGTAACAATAGCAAAATCCTAACTTACGGTAGTTGAATAATAAATATACACACACACACACTCTAATCATTCTACTAAAAATAACATGTACATGTATCTAGAAAAATCTCGGTCACAGGTGTCAATGAATTAAACATCACTTTCTAGAACTATCTACATGTAGGTCAAATAGCAATACACAACACAGTGAACTCGAAATAAAAGACACCACAGAGTCGTCCACTTCTCCTTCATATTTAGATATTTTATTGAAAGTAGATATTAACGGCAAACTAACAACACAACTTTATAACAAACGGGATGATTTCAAATTCTCCATCGTCAACTCCCCATATTTATGTAACAATATTCCATTATCACCTGCATATCATATCTATATCTCTCAACCGATTCGATACGCAAGAGTTTTTTGTGCGTGTGGTCAGTTTTTAAATCGAGGCAGGCTACTGACAAACAAGTTGATGGTGCAGGGGTTTCAACGTCTCGTTTAAAGTCAGCATTTCGCAAATTCTACCGTCATTATAACGATCTAGTTTGCCAATATAACCTATCATTGGGTCAAATGCTGTCCGACGTGTTTTGTTTTTAGCACAATGATTTTGACTACGGATAACTCCGTTTACCTGATCAAGTTATAGAGCTCACGGCGGGTGTGACCGGTTGACAGGGGATGCTTACTCCTCCTAGGCACCTGATCCCACATCTGGTATATCCAGGGGTCCGTGTTTGCCCAGCTTTCTATTTTGTATTGCTTTTAGGAGATATGAGATCGATCACTGTTCGTTATATTCGCCTTTCATATGTATGAAGGAGTTAAACCGAAGGAAATTGAGGTGCGAGAACAGGTTCTGAGAAAAACAAAAGGAAGACTACTGAGAGAGAGTAACAGAGAAGTTGATCACAGAACCTCAAAAATCACCACAGAGTCACAAAAATCGCAAGAGCCACAAAAAATAACCATAGAGACACAAAAATCATGGCCTCAAAAATTACGACAAAGCCACAAAAATCATCAGAACCTCAAAAATCACCACAGAGCCTCGAAAATCGCCAAAGAGCCACAAAAATCACCAGAGCCACAAAAATCACCACCGAACCTCAAAAATTGCCACAGAGTCACACAAAATCGCCAAAGCCACAAAAATCACCACAGAGCCTCAAAAATCACCATAGAGCCACAAATTCACCACAGAATCTAAAAAATCAGCACAGAGCCACAAAACTCATCTCAAACAGGGAATATAGCATTAAATTAGAAGGGATGTTTAAGGTTCAGCTTACGTCAAATGGGTTTGATTCCTTCTAAAAACTTCTTGCCCTTTGCAAAATGTCAGTATCTTATGTAATGCATAAAAATTTCTTCTTTTCAGAAACACGAAAACGTCTATCTACTGGCTTCATTCCAATGCTGAAGCTTCTAATGAATGAAAACCATATCTAAACAATGCCGAAATTTTTAAGAAATGGAACGATTTTTATAGATGCTTTAAGACACAAATAATAATTGAAGTCTTTTAGCGCCAATGGCGGCTATACCACATTTGTTTCTCTGTTTAAAGATGTCCATTTAATTCGAAATGTAAATTGAAATTAGCTAGTTTTACTTTCATTTTAGTCCCTTGGAGACTACATCGGGAGGAGGGAAACTAGAAGGCAAATGGTGTCATTGGAAACGAACTACGTCACAGTGATATTTTGGGTATGCATATCAAAAGTTCAAACCTTCGCGTATCTGTTCTTCGGGAAAGTTTTAAATTGTACGATGAATATATAATTCATAAGTCTTCCGTGCCAAGTCAAACTTGAACGCAGTGAGAAGTAGGCTTGAATTATATAGCTTCTTTGACATATATTTCATGCAAATGCATTTATGATCCACAAAACTTGAGAAAGGGTAGTGCAATTTGCACCACAACTAACAAAAGGAATTGAGTTTTCTAAACTAGAATTGGTTGTATAACAATTCAAGCAAGGAACTAAATTGTTAACATAGGGGATTACCTAGGCCCTACACAGGTCATAGAAATCGCCATTAGTTACTTGTGAATGGGTGAATATCGGTTAATGAAATAACTACTGACATACTATACTATTGCAAATAATGAATTATTTCGAATAAATGTATGAGTAAAATATAGCGAACGAGATAAATCTAACATTAAAATGCAAAATTTGGTCATTTGCATAGTAGAGGATCCAAATCCGAGGCGGCCAGGAAATGGTGGGAGACGAAAAAGACAATCTTATTCAGTATAAACCGATAACATTGATATCGGTAATCTCTCCGCTAAAGCCGAGATGTCTGATTCGTAGCCATGTATCTTCTGTCGTCGACTCGAGCTCATCATAAATACGAGATTTGTAAGTGATAAACTTTTGTTATGTTAATTGAAAAATCACCATTATTAAGTGATATTTGAGGCAGTAAACAAAATTTACATGACCTTGACATTAAATGATCTATAGCTTTCCCGAATGAAGCAACAGGGTATGCACCATAATAGAGGATTTAAATGTTACTTTATACGCCTTCAAGATTTGAAGAGAAAGCCTCTTTTCTAGTTAAATTTTGCATCTTGTATCGACAGTTAAAAGTTTCTTCCTAGGGGATCGACTGATATTGACTCAATGGTTTAAGGTCCTTGTGAGAACATTGACTCATAGTATCATGGCTAAATTTTGACCTTCGTCTCTGACTTACATGTGTGTCAAAGTGGTGCATACAAACTTACCGAGATGTGCATTCATATTTACCTGAGACTTTAGAAGTTGGTTGGTTTAGGGAGGGACTTGTAGCACTGGGTCTCACTTCCTGAACAAGGATTGATTCAGTGACTGAAGTTTCGCAGAAGGAAGTTTTGCGAACTCACCATTGAACTACCCTGTTAGTATCCAGAATTCAAAATATCACGAATTGGGGTAACCCATGGGCCAAACGTTATGGCTTCAGATCTGCGGATGATAAAGTCACCCTTGATACACACATTAATGGAACACATTACCACAGAATTACAACTCTGACCTAGTATTTATTTTATTATTCATAAACATATTTTGACTCTCAACACGAAATACCATACAAGTCTGTCCCCTATCTATATTTATCCGGAAGTTTGATCTTAGATCTACACTATTTCAGAATCGAACAATTCATTGAACAGTTTATTCCTTTTGTTCAAATTTTGATGGATTGTTTATTTTTTGCATTGCTATGTGAAAACATAGATGTGTATGTATTTGTTATACTTCATTTGAAGTGCAATGTACCATGAGGATTTCTTTCAATGTGCCACACAATATTTTAATGTTTATGAAAATGATATTAACTCATTTTTTAACAATGCTGAAGTTTTTATTACTTCAATATGAATGTAGATAAATCACATTAAACGAAACACCTGAATTTATATGTATGTATAGATGAGTAAATATAGACTGAAAAACTATCTTACCACCCATGTATGGCTAAATATCAAGGTTGGTTATGGTTTGAAATACGCCTCGTTATGATTGAGTCTTAGTTCCTGATTAGTGAAAATTGTGCCACATAATATACATTGAGTAACATAAAGTTAGTAAGACTGTTTGTGAAACCCCCGTATTACAACAAAGTGGAACGAGGTCAAAGGTCAATGTTAAGGATTGTGTGAGCAAATTTGTGACGCATATAACATCAGGCACTGGTGTGGTGTTTAAAATCATTAACAATGCTTGGTTAAGCGTAAAACCTCTCTTTGAAAGTTAGCTGTTTCATTCAATAAAAACCGCCGCGGTGATCTAGAGGTAGAGCGTTCGCCCCGAATGCGGAAAATCGGGGTTCAAATCCCGGCCGCGACTGACCTAAGTCGTTAAAACAGGTAGTGACAGGTCCATTGCCAAACGCTCGGCATCAGGTGTGAATATCACGGGTCCTCGGGGATTACCTTATAAACGTAGGTCCCGTATTACAGTAGGTGTGGCACGCTAAAGAACCCTCACTTCTCAATGGCAGTAAGCGCCGAGTATAGGCCCAAATTTGAAGCCCTTCACCAGTATTGGTGACGTCTTCATATGAGTGAAAAATTCTCAAGAGTGACGTTAAATAAGATACAATCAATCATTTATCTGAGGTGCTAAAACCACGAAGAAGTTTCAAAACAAGAGTAAAATGTCGTAAACGGTCATTCACGGCGCATACAGAACCAACTGTTGATGACATGCATTAAACTAAAAGTGAATTAAAGACGAGGGGTATTTCTTTATTATTTTGTCTTTTCTGTCATATATATTGTACTAGTATAAGTCGCAAATTGAGCAATCATGTAATGTCTATTACATCAACTAAACGTACGAGTAGCATTAATACTTTAGTAGCAGATTCATATATTATCTGAAAAATGAAGATAACAAACAGTGATCAATCTCATCAACGTTTTACTGTCGTCAGAAACACATGACATAAAAAAATCCCAGTGAAACGTTTGACAGGCAAGATATCAACACTACATTGCTTATCTTTTTATGTTTGGAATTCCATGTCCGAAAATTTGTATTCCTTTGAACTAAAAAATTGCCAAATTTTACACCCGCAATGATAATAATCTGCTATACGGAATTACCGAATACTATAGTAGGTTAGGTAATAAAACACCCATTGCATGACTTCTTGGGGAACAGTCAAACTGGTGCCCCTTTCTATTTGAGAAGACTTGGAAAACTGGTGCCCCTTCCTATTGGAAAAGACAAAGGAAATTGTTGCCCTCGGCCTTTGTTCTTGGGCGAGAGTTTCCATGACAGTCTCTCCTACTTTTGGAAAACAGTTTGACTGTTCCCCGAAGAAGCCACACAATAAGTGTATATTGCTGTTCAGTGTCCATACCATGGTAATTTGGCACCAGAATTGATTCTATTGAGGCATATTTGAGAAACCCACGCTTCATATGGGGTAACGGAAGTCAGATAATCCCTTGATATACCAATGTTACAATTAGAGTGAGTAAATATTTACGTATTGTGCTGATATTTCACATTATTCATTCTCAAGGTAAATTTCATTGGCATTCTTTATAGTTTTAATTTTCTAGACTCGTGTGGAACTTTCCGATCACCTCATGAACATTGACACGAGAAAAGTTTGTTCTATACGCAATCATAGCAAGAGCAGCGAGCTCCAAAGATTGAGGCACAGAAAATCCAAGCTATATATACCACGTCGACAGAATTTCTAACGCCGAAAAAATCTCCCATAATCCTAACGACCGTCCATCTGTTTTTTATAACGCAACATATCTCTTTGACCTGAGATTTTGAACTTACGTTCATTATTTCAATTTTATCCCAATATTATTCCCCGTGCTTTGGAAATATCTGAATGTATAACGAAATGTGATATGTACAGATCTTATCCATTGCTAGACGTAACGACATGGTGGTCTTACAAAAGAAGTAATGAGATGATTGTGCATGAGAAGGTGAAGGTAACGAACAGTGATTAATCTCATAACTCGTACAAGGAATACAAAACAGAGAGTTGGGCAAACACGGACCCCTGGATATACCAGAGGTGGGATCAGGTGCCTAGGAGGAGTAATCATCCCCTGTCGACGGGTCACACTCGCCGTGATCCCTATATCTTGATCAGGTAAACGGAGTTATCCGTAGTCAAAATCAGTGTACCAAGAACATAGTGCAAACAGAAGCTTTGTTTTGTTGTTGTTTTGCATCTGAAACTACAGCCGCTCACGTCTAATTTTCTTTGGATTACTCGATGATGCAAATCACGGTGACCCCCTCCAACCCACTCCCCACCCCACATTAGTTTAGGCCGGATGTTTAGCATGCATACACAAGTAAACATGATAAACATCAACCATGTCACTAACTATGACAGAGAAATTCCTTATTCTATTTATGGCTATGAAAATATATGAGTAAAAGCTTGACATCAAGTGATCATGATCATCTTGAGTTTTTAAACGTCTAGACTTGTGAATGGAGATCAATGTATTCTTACAACAATCAAGAAAAATATGGGGGTTAAACATTGTACAATATTATGTTCCAATGTCCTCTTTAACTTTAAAGGATATGCCATTGCTAGATGGGGAGTACTAGTATTGTGTACGTTGTTTTCAGGATAATCTCCTGCTATCATATAGACTTTCCTGGGAAATGGTGCCTTCTGAAGCCGTGCATGTGGTGGCACTCGCTAGATAACGGTAGCACCGTCAACATATATAAGTTTTACATACATTTGTATCAAGCTAGTTGTACGTGTGATTGTCTGCTACGTGTTATCTACACCACAGACGTAAAACAAAATAAACATTTAATGCTTGTATATCAATGGCGAATACAAATATCTAAAAATGACATCTAGAGTGGCTCTTTGAGGGGATCCGCATGTTTTAGTACAGGGGGGGTTCTCATAACCCAGTCCTACACGTCTCACGGCTCTTTGAGGGGATCCTCATGTTTTAGTACAGGGGGTTTCTCATAACCTAGTCCTACACATCTCAAGGCTCTTTGAGTAAATCCGCATGTTTTAGTACAGGGGGTTTCTCATAACCCAGTCCTACACGTCTCACGGCTCTTTGAGGGGATCCGCATGTTTTAGTACAGGGGGTTTCTCATAATTCAGTCCTATACATCTCACTTCATACACAACATTCAAAATTTTGGGATTTCATTCCAGAAGTTATTTCAAAAATGATATTGAACAGTATTTTGGTTTGTTTGTTTGTTTGTTTGAACGTATTTTATTGTAACGCAATTACAAAGGGATCGGATACAAGTACTAAAAACTAACAGTGACTTGAACAATGTTACTATAAATAGATTTAATAAACCCTCAAGTATTGGAACGTTGCAGCTGGTCCATAATCAGACCTATTCTGTATATTGCCCTTTGGGTGTTATAGGATTACACGTAATTCTATTTTTCTACCGACTTCCGTCATAATGGGTCTCCATAGCAATGAATCCTGTTGTTGGTTAATATGGGTCTACTTCGTCACACAAATGATCAATTCAGAAACCACTAGTCCGGATCAGGTTTTAATCTTTACAAAAAGCTCATTCTAGATTGTTACCTAAGGCTGAGTATTTGATCGTTTTTCAATGCCTTCAGTATACAGACAGAGATGACCTCTTACAATGATGTACTAACATGATGCATACATGCATTGTTTACGCATTTTGAGCTCTATACACAGGAACCAGTAATTTTGTGTCATAATAATAGTATGGGCATATACCATACCACCTCCTAATAATAACACAAGGAAGAAACGAATTGGGACCTTAGATTTTAAATTCAATTTGAAATTCGATAATGATGGATTATTTTGTACATTAGACGAAAACTTATTCCAGGAGCGTGTAGTATTGGGGGAAAATAATTGTATTAATTCCTAGTTCTTGCTTTGATTTCTTGAATTGAATTTGTTTGTCTATTATGGTAGCTGTTTGAGATTGTCGAGTTTGGGTAAATAGTATTATGTAGATATTCAGGCGTTAATTGATGGGAAATCTTTTTAAGTTGAATTACTCGGTGGTTTTCTCTTCGAACGGAAAGAGTTTCTTTATACATTGAATGTATGGCTGACATCCTGTTTCCCCCGTGACTATTCTTTGTACAATAAATGTATGGCTGCCATTCTCTTTCCCCCGGTGACTATTCTTGCAGCTTCCAGTTGTATGCTTTCAATTTTTCTTGTCAAATAGTCAGGTAGGTTGTCCCATATTATGTCGGCATATTATTAGTACTGGTCTTACGAAAGAAAAATAAATCTTTTGCAAGGTAAAAGGATCTAGGTAGGAGCGGGTACTGTCAAAAGTTCCTATGTGTGACGTATAGATCGAGTTACTCGATATGTTCGATTTCTTATCGAGATAATCCTAGTTAATTTGGGTTTTCTATCGAAGGAGGCCGCATGGCGAGGGCGATATTCATTTTGCACATGTCACGTACAGTCCCCTGTTACATGTATCCAAATAATGTGTGGACCCGTACCTATGCTAAATAATTCATAGAGTTAAATTACAATCTATTAAACTTAAACAAGAACATGGTCTTAGTTTTGGAATTTTGTTCTAAATGAGAGGAGAGGCCATAAATAGTGTCTTCAATTGATATACACTTCATTTCCGGTAGGTGTCTGATCCTCCAAACGTTGGTAAAATTGCAAATTAATCTAAAATACTTGATAAGTGCCGATTGTAAATTGATCCATTTCAAATCTCTTCCCAACTAATATCCCACTCCTTACAAACATCAATTATTCTGATCAATTATCATGTAAATAAGAGAATTGTATAATATTTTGACTAAAGATATCAGCTAAAATTAATGACATGCATATATATATATATATATATATATATATATATATATATCTTCAGATTTTAAACCACAAACATATCTCTAACAAATTCCATTTTAGATCAATATATATGTACCTAAAATAATTTGATGGATTAAAATAAAAATTCAAGATAGATACATAAAAGTTTTGTGTAAACTGTGCATATCATTAAAATCCTATGTAACTGTATATTTTGTCGAAAGAGAAGTCGTATTACAAATCCCATATTGAATTATTTAATTATAAAACGATCAAACATAAAAAGACTTACGCCCAATGTATAAAAATGTAATTTGGAAAAATCTTTAAAACTTAAATCAAAGAAGACAATTTACATGCAATTTTACGCATATCAAACAGTGAAGTTAAGATTTCCGAATTAAAATCTTAATACATTTTGTCATTTGAATACATGGGAGGTGTCATAAAACTTAAATGATAGGATTGAATAACATTATTCACAATCAAGTTAAAGTGTTATTCGAATGTACACCAGCTGGTAGTCAAATAACCAGTTTACTCTCACAGAAAAAGAAATATAATCCCTGAAAAAACATGGGTTTTTTTCTTTACACCTATCGAACAAATAAATATTTCGTAATTTGACTATTCATCATGACAAAATTAGATATCGTATTGAAAAACGAAAAAAATGTCGCAGACTTGCATATAAAGATATAGTCCTTTGTAATCAATAATCCCTCTTTTTGAACACAGAAATTTGACCACCCTTGCCAGCATATTTTGGTATTGCTTTATGGATATGTGCTGCCAAAGACCAGACAGTGCCCTGAAGATTCCAGGTTATAGTTCTCTTAATTCTTAACACCACGGAACCATCGGCCGCTTTACAATTCAAATATATTTTAGATATGAATGACGAAATCGCTATCAAATAACGCACGAGTCAATGACAGACCTCTCTGGGTATGATGTCCGGTCATATAAGCATGATAAAGTTTATCTATTCAATATCTATTTAATAATCTAAATAATATTTATAAATATTTTATCTTCATGTTATACAAAATATCCTTTGGGAATTATAAAAGAAAGAAAAAAACGAGAGGGACGATTGCAACTTCGAAATCTTCTTGTACATACACTTTTATTTCAGTTAAACTTCTCAGCACTCAAACACTTTCCATTCACAAAAACAATGGGATATAGTACTTGGAATATATGTATTCCATCGTTAAAATATCAAAACCTCACCTTATTTAGTCATATAATATTATATACGAACTCGATGTGTGCGATATTGATATATGAGATCTAACCCGTGTCTAAAGACATTTCAAGTTACTGTGTGGTATAACCCCTGAACAACATCCCGTCCTTGTCAAAGATTCATGTTGAAAATAAAACAGTCGTTCAAAAGATTAATTCTTATGTACTTAAATCCATTTGAGTTTTATTTAATACGCTATGTATATGAATAGGATTAGATTAAAAGGTAGAATCTTATCACCGCCTGATACAACTGCTTATCAAGTGCGTTGACATAAACTTCAAATTCGAGTGTCATTTTTTATGATTTACCGGCTGTAAATCGCATCGATGATTCAGCTGTGAAAAACGACGCCCCGATGTGAAACCAAGCCGTGTTACACGCCACTTTGAATCGATTACCCGTCTTTAACTATACACAAAGGTACATCTCATTTTCGAATCTGGGTTTATTTCAGTTTAAGACGGATATTATAAACTCCAGATTTGAGCTGTTTTCTTGGGGATACCATATCGTTTAGTTAAAGCTTTGTGAAACTATTAGAAAAGATAAAATTACTGACAATAAATGAGGACTTTCCATCATATGCAATTATCTTGTCTATTTGAAAAAAAACTTCATGAATACTGAGAATTTGGATGCTTACTTTACAAAATCTCCCTTTTCCAACCGGCAATACGCCCGAGAAGTTACCTCCCTTTGTGTATGAGTGGATACCAGTGCTTTATATCACATTTGGCAGACACATGTTCATGTCGCTGATCGATAGTAACTACGGATGAGTGCTGGCTTGTACAGCATCCCATTTGAAAAGCACGGGTTTATTGTGCATGTACTTAAGAGTCCAATGTCACGTCTTATAATTAGCCATTAAAGAGACAGAATTAAGCCTATACCAGTCAATCCTTTGCCGCAGACTGTCAGTAAATCCTTGTATATATGTACATACTATACACTTACACTTAGAAAATTCTATATTTACTCAGTGACATGATATTCACAGAGCACTCAACACTGATTATAATCTTGGTCTATATAAGCCTCTTCCATAAGCATCAGGTTCTGAAATGTGGGTACTGACAATCAACAAAGTCATCAAGACCTGATCACATACAGATAGTCTGTTCCTAAAAGACCTTATCACATTGTCAGTTCCTAAAAGACCTTATCACATAGTCTGTTCCTAAAAGTTATCACATAGTCTGTTCCTAAAAGACCTTATCACATAGTCTGTTCCTAAAAGACCTTATCACATTGTCTGTTCCTAAAAGACCTTATCACAATGTCTGTTCCTAAAAGTTATCACATAGTCAGTTCCTAAAAGACCTTATCAAATTGTATGTTCCTAAAAGACCTTTTCACGTTATTCACTTCCTAAGTGAAGTCTTTATCACACTGTATGTTCTTCAGTTGACTTATTTTGCTCTGAAGAGCAAGGGCACTGAATTTTCTTTCAATATGGAAACACCATTATATGAGGCAGAATATTTGCATTTTCCAACGTGCAATATACATTTTGTATGTTTTAAGATATCACAAAATGATATCGAAGACTATCTGTTACACATCTGATACACTATCTGATACAGCAAGACACCGCTTGGCCAGATTTGTCAAGTTAGGATGCAGGTGAAAGTAGAAGGTTTAAAACTGAGGATACAAGGTCGTAAATATACTTCTTGGTGTCCATGAGAATATGGTATGGCATAATGTAAAATTAAACCATGAGAGCAATTACCTCCAAATATCGGTTACAATATTGAAAATTCAATCACAGTACTTATTGAAAAATAGTTATTACAATTATATATGTTATTGGAAGTATTCAAATGTAGTATGTTATTTTGAGAACTTAACGTTGCTCTGAATGATTTAATTGTAAGTACATAAATTACAACAATATAACTGTAGTATTATATAAGTATTTTTAGTGAAAGGTGAAGATAACGAACAGTGATAAATCTCATAACTCCTAAAAGCAATACAAAATAGATAGTTGGGCAAACACGGACCCCAAGACACACCAGAGGTGGGATCAGGTACCTAGGAGGAGTAAGCATCCCCTGTCGACCGGTCTTAGTATGAGTATTAGTATTATTTACATGTAGTACTGACTCTAGCATTATACAATTTATTAGAATCAGTATAATTTAGGACAAGCTTACTGGTCTGTAGCTTAATATGTATTCTAAGTTTTGTGAATTTGCCTTATCGCTACAGGTTTAACTATAACTACATATATTACAATGATATAACTGCAGTACCTTATCAATAAATTTAGTATTATTATTAACTTTATCATTATGCAATGTATCATAATTTGTGTTACTTAGTATTGACTTCAGTATGATAGATATTTTAGGGCTTGTTTTATCACCCGGGTTAAAAAGGTTGATACTTCCGGAAGCGGGTAAGAAATTTGTTTCAAGTAGTTTTAAGCCGCCGGTCGACTGGGAAGTAGCCCGGATTGCCCGATAAATGTAGAGCGGGCACCTCGAAAACAATATGGCGGAAAATGAAGTACACATTGTCTTGCTGTGATTATCCATTTTTCATTCATTAAAAGAGTCTAATTTTCCGTAAACATTTTAAAAGTAGATTAGGTACGTTTTCTGGCATTTTTGTTTCCGTATGCTCGATGATTCGATCAACACTCATTCTCTGAGGAAGTTGCAGCTCAGTCTGCAATTTTTATGAACAAAATATTAGAATAGTCAGAAAATTGATTATCAATTATGATTTATAAACTGATATGGGGTACCATTTATAAACTCCGTCTTGCAGATGTTCTTTGAAAAATACATAAATTCGACCGATTTCCCTCTCATTTCTGCAAGACAAACCGGGTCACAAAGCCATGTGATAAAAGTGAAGCGGGTCGTCGCCCGGATGTCCGAAACAAGTGCGCCCGCTGAATACTACAAATTTACATGGTTATGAATTTTAGCATGCTGCATGTGACTTGCACGTGTTCGAACCATTGGGATTCAAAATTTGCTATATACTTGATATGATTGACTTATGATATAGGGATACGTGTTGATAAAAGGTTTGGATATTCCTGTCATATTGTCATATCTTAATTTACTGGGTGAGTGTACATACAAGTCCCGTGGGGATCCGGGTTACAATAGGTCCTCAATACCCCTTGCTCGTCGTAGAAGGCGACTAATGGGGCGGCCCTTCAGATGAGACCGCAAAAACCAAGGTCCCGTGTCACAGCAGGTGTGGCATGATATAGATCCCTCCTTGATCAAAGGCCATAAGTGCCGAGCTTAGGCCGAAATTTTGCAGCCTTTCACCGGCAGTGGTGACGTCTCCATATCAGTGAAATATTCTCGAGAGAGACGTCAAACATTATTCAATCAATCAATCAATCATATACAAAAGTTACAATATGACATTCCTGTGGCCTGTAAAGAGGACTTCTTTCACAAAATACTCTTCGGGTTTGAAAAGAAAAAAAATTAAATAAACTTAATTTTACTATGATATCAAAGGTTTTACTATGATATTAAATCAAAGTATCAAAGGTTTTACTATATCAGATGAAAGTTTCAAGTGATTTACGATAGAATCAAGATCAAGATATATATATTTTTACTAGGAAAAATATCAAATTATTCGGAATATATATATATATATATATATATATATATATATATATATATATATATATATTTACTCAGTGTTGGAAACCATTCATAGTATCAAAATGTTTTTCACAGTAAAGCAAAGTCTCAAGATTATTATTTTACGATAGGAAATCAAACAGTTGATTTTACAATAATCAAAGTATTAACGTTTTTACTATAATTAATCCAACTATAAAAGTTTTACTTTGATAAACTAACGTACATGTATTAACATTTTTACTTTAATTATTTTACTACGATAATCTGTTTCAATAATTAATCGAATAATCAAAAATTTTACAATTATAAATCAAAGTTTTTACTGAAGAAAATTAGCAATGTGTTTGGGGGAGGGGTAGTCGGTAAGGAGGTTTACATGACGAGGTTATTCTCCATGACCTACGAGGGTCGGCATTGCCCGTCAATGTCAAGATACAAGATATTTTGAAATCGCGATGCGGTGTTATAATAACTTTTTCCTCCAATTTAATTTTGCCTAACCCATTTAAGTACAAATGTAACATTTATGTACATAACAAATCTATGTACATGTACAAGGAAGTGGAGTTTGGATCTGTGAATTTAAAAATAGTCATATTTTAAAAAGATTGTTTCAACAGGTGAAATTGCTAAGCGAACACGACCGATCAGAAACATGGATTGGAATCTGGCACAAAATAGGAAAACCGGTTCTTTTGACACAGACGTTCTTGGATTAATTAGTGATAGCAGCAGAACCTGTAAAAACAGTAGGTGTGAGGTCTTAGCAGGATATGGAACAACAGTCTTGTTTCAAATCTGAAATAGAATCTGGCATATCCAGGGGTCCGTGTTTGCCCAACTCTCTATTTTGTATTGCTTATAGGAGTTATGAGATTGATCGCTGTTCGTTATCTTCACCTTTCATTACAACTCAAAATGTAGCATTTCCGACTTTACATTTTTAAAATGTTTACGTTGCACACGTATTCCATCTTGAATGTATGATATATATATATATATATATATATATATATCAACGTTGAAAATTTCAACGTTTGGCCTACATTGAATTATGGTTTTCAACGTTGAAACCATGCTGCGTGCCTGCTGGATCAATAAGTACAATTACATTAATTAAATTCCATAAATGTTGCCTAGCAAACGAGCAAAAATACTTTCTTATAGTTCCAAAATATCTAGCACAAACGTACTTTCAAAAGTATTACAATTTTAATTCTCAGTGCGATTCCTTTTAAAGTGCTGTTTTTGAAAGAAGCTTCTTTCTATCTAGGACAAACCTAACATTTGATAAGGTTCAATGATGTATAAAACAGTTTATCTTTAGGTTCAATCGTTTCTCTTCAGCTGATAGCAGTCTGGGTGTGATTGGCAGAGACGGCCGTGTTGTGCCGTATTGATGTCGGTAGTGCGTCAGGGATGAGTGATCGCCAGGATCCCTCCTGACCTATAAGACAAACGTACGCTGTCTGATAATAGGTCATTTGGTTCAAGTGCACGTTATGGAGCAGGAAGGAAAAGTTGTTTTAGTTTATTTCATCCTAGATGGTTGTTGTCGTCGTTGTAGTTGTCCCATCATCATCAGCATCATCATCATCATCATCATTTTTCTTCTTGACATTGCCTGGATCTATAGAGATATACTGAACATGAGAATGTTACAAGTGATTGCATTTATCTTACCATTCAACGGATCGATGCAATCAGAAACGGGACATTGTTTTTTTTTTAATTTTATTTTTTCCCCATCAAGTCCATGCAAATGATTTATAAATAATATTCCGCTTTGGACTTTTATGTATATACATATAGACATGGATTTATTGAAATTTCTTCAAGGAAAAATACCCCGGTATGAGATTTAACGCATTAAACATCATCTAGAAGCTCATCCCTTATAAATCTTGTAGTTTTCAGTTAAATGTATAAAGACGAGTTAGTTATGTGATCCGCCTTGATTATGAAGACTCAAACGCGTCATGTGATCTAAAGAAAGTTCATTAATAAGCCAGGAAATGTTCGAACAATAAATCAGAAATGGGTTGCTTCCTACATCCACGACAATGTCGGTAAATACTTGCAGTCATTGTACATTTACATGTATGTTCTGTTTATAGTGTTCGTTTGTTTGTATTTGTGTGTGTGTGTTTTAAAAATCAAATCATAAATCTATTAAATTTTCTGAGTGCAGTTTAAAATATCTGAATCTATACGGCTGGAAGGTAAGAAGATCAAGAAGACATGAAGATTAAGATAAATCAGCATCATTAAAGCGGGGCCTAAACTTAGATGAACATGTCTGAATGTTACTCTTTGTAATATCAGTTCATAAAGAAGCTTTTCGTATCAAAATGCACTGCAGTGATTATATAATCATAGATTGGCTAAAGCAGTCATTGATAATCAAAAAGTACATGCATACAGCCATGCATATTGCACGTGCCAAGATCTATTTTCAAACACGGATGTTTTATTATTAACCGGGGGTGTTATTGTTAGTGAAAATCAGAGACAAATCATGATTGGACTTCAAATATCCTGCACATTGCACTAAATAAAATAAAGCTATTGTACTTATATACTGACAAGAACAATGATATTGTATATAAAGCTAAATGCATGGTTTCCTTGACCAGATTGTACATATGCTTACTCTCTGTGTGCAAATGTGGTTTTCTCTGTCGATTAATTTTTGCATGTCGATTAACGTCAAGTCGGTATACTCTCAGCCTGAAAGGTATAATATTGCCAGATATCATCTTCGATGTTCCACCAATGTCTTGAAAGGTTCCGATAGAAAAAAAAAAAGAAGAGAAGGGAAGCTTTCCCCTCTGGAGGTATTTTGTTTGGGTCTGGAAAGTCTGACTCATCGTTCCAAATTTCTCTTGGAGGTAGAGATAGCAAAAACGTGTTTAAAGATTAGAATATCTGATCGTTAGTGAAATCTTACAGTCAATGTGAATTTTGGAATACAGATTTTTACCGAGAGCTGTAGGTGATTGGAGGTGAGTGATGCTTTGGTCAAAGGATCAGTTTAAATTGAGGTTGATAAGTTTTAAAAACGGTAAGTGCTCTTTGATTAACTTTCTTTTTTAAAAATGTCAAAAATGATGGCGAGTTTGAATATTGGTCTCGAATCATTGATATTGTTGTCAAGTTTAGGTATTCGTCAAAATATTCTATAAATTAGCCATTCAAAATTTAATCCTTATTAATAACTATATCTAAAAGATATTTTCATTTATTCTTTTTTGTATTGAGAACATTTTTTTTTTTAGATCAACAACTAAAGAAACTAGATACATGTACATAACCAAAAAAAAAAACCCAGAAAGTCTTGAAAACATATACATTGTAATACGCAAAAAAAAAAAACCAACCCTTACTCGTATAGCCATCACCGAAATGAAAATTCTTGATAGCCAGCATACTTCTTTTTCTATTGTAAGAAGTTTAATCAGACATTTGCTCAGATGATCAAACATTAACATATGGTTCTGAGAAATATTGTATCTGTATGATGTGTTCTCTGAGATAAGAACGCCCGTGGCGCATCGGACGAAATGCGGCATGAGAAATATTTATCTCCAAACTGTATACATTTATATATACAGGTAGCACCTTCACAAACCATGACTGGCTAATATTATTGAAATCATAAATATTTCTTAAGTTTTTCTTTAGATT
Source organism: Ostrea edulis (assembly GCF_947568905.1). Lineage (NCBI taxonomy): Eukaryota > Metazoa > Mollusca > Bivalvia > Ostreida > Ostreidae > Ostrea > Ostrea edulis. The sequence goes on from NC_079165.1 coordinate 41,818,882, forward strand.
TATGATTTTTTTTTCCCTGTATATTTTTGGCATCATATATTTTCAGCAGATAATTTTAGTGCTACTAAGAATAACTTAACTGAAGCGGTACAAATGACGGGCAATTTGTAGTTTACGGATGTTTTCTACTTGAGTACCTAGCACCGAAATATACGGTTATATGCCTGTCTGTCGATCAGGAAGACATTACCAGTCTGGAATATAAGCAGGGTGTAGCAGGAGAGACAACTCAAATTTATTACATTTAACTTATATGTTTGGGGGGTTTTCTTTTCCTTTGGGAGGGGGAGGGGTGTAGATTTTAAATATGATGAAATTGGAAGTATATGTGTAATATAAGATTAAGAGACTTTAAGGATATAAGACGATGTTTGAGTTTTCCAATCAGATTTGCAATAGGCCAGCTGCCATTTTCCAAAACAAGGAGAAAGAAGGTACCATATTGTATTATCCATTAACGATTTACATACTTTTGAGAAAATCAGTAAACCATACCCCACATACACGTTTCGTTATAAACTACCTTACATTACTTTAAAAATTGAATTGAATTAGTAATAAAACGTACGATATAACTAGTGAATTAAACATATATATATATATATATATCAGTATCAGTAACGATGTCGAAATTTTGGATTGACGGATATAACAAAATTCTGTATGTGAAAATACACCGTGTATACGTTCTATATATTGACTATGACACCGTGTATACGTTCTATATATTGACTATGATTTTCTATATAGAGTACTAAGCATCAGGGTCTCCTCCTGATAATCAGTGACGTAATAAAAACAATATTGTGTATACAAACATTGGAGGCATGCTTGGCCTTCCTCCCTTAATGAACCCCTTCACAGGTATATCGCATCTGGAATCTCTGGGGATTAGTGAGCTGTACCTCCAGCACTATACTGATGATTAGGGCCGACAGGTCCATCGTGGAAACGGGGGTTCCAGCATCAGGTAAAAGGCAAAAAAAGAACATATCACGGCTAACCAAACATTGTCACATCATCTATGAACTTTGATGACTTGAATCAAATCAGAGTGATACAACTCATCCCACAGACATCATTTTCTAACTCTGAGACAACCTGAACTTGACCTTGGTCCCTCCTGCATGCGAAAATGGAATATTCTGACGACGGAAGTTACTTAGATAGATAGAAGATATGAGAAAAAATACATGAATAAAAAAATCTTTTGGATGTAGTTATGATGTATGTGTGATACTCCAACACTATATTCAATCGTCACAAGCGTTTCTGCGTTCTTCTACCGGCACCATGATGAAAAAGCTCGCTCTTAATCTGTTGAAGGTTAGTACTCGTGCAAGTCTGCTTTTTGTAAATAACTCGACTGTTTTATATATCTACACGTCTTTTTGGCTGTAGCAGAGACTGTTACATAACATGTGTTTAGATAAGACTGGTTTGTTGCTAAAATTCGCATAGGTAGGGATGTAGAGAGGTCTGTTTAATGCCTGATAATCTTACATGGAAATCAAGATGCATTTCATTAACGATGATGTTCTCGTTCAAAGTGTGCACCGAGTTCTATGTGAACGTACAAGAAACATGCCCTCTTCGCCTATGTTTTTCATGTTCCTAATTTCCTAAGAAAGTGATAATTATCTTTTTAACATCAAAAGTTCATTGTACTTTGTTCATCACAAGTCCGCATTGCTAAAATAAAATAAGAATTACCTTCTATAGTTTAAAAGGGATGACCGATATATTTCTTTATATTTTTTGGCAGTGAAACACTTAGGTTCGCCGAAAAGAAATACTCCTGAAGCCTAGATAATGATTATAAGATTGCACAGGAAATAACAGGAAATAACTTGAACCCTCTTCCAAACTTTATAATCAGTTCAGTAATTTGAAAGAGTTATCACTTTGGATCCTGTTACCACATTTGCAATTTCTGTTATCAAAAACTGAACAGTTAGGCTCGTTTTTCATCGGAATTTTTGCATCTTTTCTATGATATATCAAAATATTAATCTCCAGTCATCTTTCTCGGGACACTTGGGCACAGGTGTGATCTGAGAGCTGGAGCGTGGTATTCTCGCGTGAGGGATCGAGTCCCAGGAGATAAGCTTTAATCTCTACATGGATATGTAGATAATAATTCTTTTAATGAAGTTTATTTCATGATCTCGGTGATATATCCAAACATAGGAAGAATTGGTTTTGTTTGTTGGTTCTGACCTCTTAGCTTTTAAACTAATTACATGTAGCTTTCAAATTGATAAAAACTTGATAAGTTTTGATTACTTAGAAATATCAGGTACGGCCATTCCTTTTGAGGTTTCATCTTCGGCACTTCACAGTCAGATACGTCCAGTCGTCTGTCAGTTTTTAGAACCCATTGAAGTCACACGTGTTCGTCTTTTAAAATCTTTTACAATTTCCTGAGCTTATAGAAGACACACGTTGTCTTGTACAATCACATGAGCCCTTGAAAGACACTCGAGGCCGCCTTCTACAATTTTCAGAAAATTTGGTTATCTTATACCATATGAAGAACACATGGCAGATACGCGTCATCATCTGTCATGATCCCCAGATTTCATGACAAACCAGTGTCTTTTCCATTCCCGGAGTCTATAGTAGACACGCGGGTAGTCCTCTTCTACATTCCCGGAGTCTATAGTAGACACGCGGGTGGTCCTTTTTTACAATCCCGGAGTCTATAGTAGACACGCGGGTAGTCCTCTTTTACAATCCCGGAGTCTATAGTAGACACACGGGTAGTCCTCTTTTACATTCCCGGAGTCTATAGTAGACATACAGGTAGTCCTCTTTTACATTCCCGGAGTCTATAGTAGACACACGGGTAGTCCTCTTCTACATTCCCGGAGTCTATAGTAGACACACGGGTAGTCCTCTTCTTCATTCCCGGAGTCTATAGTAGACACACGGGTAGTCCTCTTCTACATTCCCGGAGTCTATAGTAGACACACGGGTAGTCCTCTTTTACAATCCCCGGAGTCTATAGTAGACATACAGGTAGTCCTCTTTTACATTCCCGGAGTCTATAGTAGACACGTGGGTAGTCCTCTTTTACATTCCCGGAGTCTATAGTAGACACGCAGGTAGTCCTCTTTTACATTCCCGGAGTCTATAGTAGACACGCGGGTAGTCCTCTTCTACATTCCCGGAGTCTATTATAGTAGACACGCGGGTAGTCCTCTTCTACATTCCCGGAGTCTATATAGTAGACAGACGGGTAGTACTCTTTTACAATCCTCGGAGCCCATAACAGACACGTGTAATCTTGTTTTCCGATTTCCAGAGCCCACAACAGATCACCTTATACTACAGGCGGAACTCCAAACAGACACATGTAATAGTGTGTGATCACCTTATACTACAGGCGGAACTCAAAACAGACACATGTAATAGTGTGATCACCTTATACTACAGGCGGAACTCCAAACAGACACATGTAATAGTGTGTGATCACCTTATACTACAGGCGGAACTCAAAACAGACACATGTAATAGTGTGTGATCACCTTATACTACAGGCGGAACTCCAAACAGACACATGTAATAGTGTGATCACCTTATACTACAGGCGGAACTCAAAACAGACACATGTAATAGTGTGTGATCACCTTATACTACAGGCGGAACTCCAAACAGACACATGTAATAGTGTGTGATCACCTTATACTACAGGCGGAACTCCAAACAGACACATGTAATAGTGTGATCACCTTATACTACAGGCGGAACTCAAAACAGACACATGTAATAGTGTGTGGTCACCTTATACTACAGGCGGAACTCCAAACAGACACATGTAATAGTGTGATCACCTTATACTACAGGCGGAACTCCAAACAGACACATGTAATAGTGTGATCACCTTATACTACAGGCGGAACTCAAAACAGACACATGTAATAGTGCCTTATGTGTGATCACCTTATACTACAGGCGGAACTCAAAACAGACACATGTAATAGTGTGTGATCACCTTATACTACAGGCGGAACTCAAAACAGACACATGTAATAGTGCCTTATGTGTGATCACCTTATACTACAGGCGGAACTCCAAACAGACACATGTAATAGTGTGATCACCTTATACTACAGGCGGAACTCCAAACAGACACATGTAATAGTGTGATCACCTTATACTACAGGCGGAACTCAAAACAGACACATGTAATAGTGTGTGATCACCTTATACTACAGGCGGAACTCCAAACAGACACATGTAATAGTGTGTGATCACCTTATACTACAGGCGGAACTCAAAACAGACACATGTAATAGTGTGTGATCACCTTATACTACAGGCGGAACTCCAAACAGACACATGTAATAGTGTGATCACCTTATACTACAGGCGGAACTCAAAACAGACACATGTAATAGTGCCTTCTAATTTGGAGCCCATAACAGACACGTGTAATCTTGTTTTCCGATTTCCAGAGCCCACAACAGATCACCTTATACTACAGGCGGAACTCCAAACAGACACATGTAATAGTGTGATCACCTTATACTACAGGCGGAACTCAAAACAGACACATGTAATAGTGTGTGGTCACCTTATACTACAGGCGGAACTCCAAACAGACACATGTAATAGTGTGATCACCTTATACTACAGGCGGAACTCAAAACAGACACATGTAATAGTGTGTGATCACCTTATACTACAGGCGGAACTCCAAACAGATACATGTAATAGTGTGATCACCTTATACTACAGGCGGAACTCAAAACAGACACATGTAATAGTGCCTTCTAATTTGGAGCCCTTAACAGACATGTGTGGTCGTATTTCACAATTTCGGGAACCCAAAGCATTTCGTTTCAGCTGTTTCTGCGGGAATTCTCATTTCGTTTCTATAATAAGGTCGTTGGTGTCATAGGGTAACACACTTCTATCTTAGCAATTACATGTAGCTTAACTGACATGGAAAATATAGGGTTATTCAAGAAAAGGCTAAGTACAAAAATCATTAAACCAACTGTCACTTGGGAATTGCCAAACGTTATGGAAAGCTGGTCCATCGTTCCTTTGCAATATGTGCTTACCACACGGAAGCTCACTAACTCAATTGGCGTGTTCAGACGTCCTAATCTAATAAGCATATGTTTGTTTTAACAATCCCTACAATGTGTTTACCGATTGTGTAAATAATAGCAAGACGGTTTCTTTGTTGAATTTCGTCAGTGTGTACACTTGTAAAATAGTTCGGTAGAAACGGTTCTGTTATATTGATGTCATTCAATTTCATATTGGGTATGGTTTCCCATCGCATAGAAATGATTTGTGTTGATTGTTGGATAGCAATGCTGTTTTATTCCTTATCATCTTTAGTGTGAACAAAATTAATTTCAAAAGAAATGTATACTTACATGTGCACTTCCAGTACGAATTATTTGCGAAGTTATGGAATCTGGTTTACAAAACATGCATAATATTGTGTACCTCTCTGATGAAGGGTACCTAGGTTTCATTTAACCCAACGGAGCCCCTGAGAAGATTCTATCTAGACGATGTGTTGTTTCTGGGCTTGTTTGCATCAGTAAATGTATATTCGTGTAAATCATTTCTCCCACTTTCAAACAATCCATAGACACACGATATAACAAGAGAAGCTCTTTATACGTGAAGAAGAAAACCTTTCTAGTTAGGCCAGCAACTGCTTAAGCATAATGAGCGACAACATTCACTAAATTCCTTGGTATTGGGGGAAGAAAATAGTTCTTGGAAACTATCGGTGATACTATTGCAAAAACACTGTGATATAAATCGTTTCTCAAGTAACAATGGATTGCAGTGTATGACTCTAATATGACCTAAAATTGAGGCAGGTTAAGTAATCATGTATCGCAACCTAATCACCAAATAAACAAGAACCTTGCGCCAAATGAGTTAGATCAACCCCAAACTCCGGCTGTTATTGAGGCCCAGCCAAGTGATTAAGCCTAAGAGCGTTTATGTATCGTTTATATGACAATATTAACCTTCCGTCGCTCTCAGTACCAAAATATAATAGCTGGCGAGTCGTCTAATGAACGTGCTTGATATAAGTGTTAAGTTTAAATGATGTATTTACATGAGAGATTGAAACTGGAAATACATCTTATAAACCGTTTTGATTCAAATTCATGTAACCTGAAAAGGTGTCGAACATAATCATGTCACAGGAAGCACTGGTATGTGAAATATTTTAGAAGATTAATGAAATAACTCTTAGAAGTCATTAATTGACGTAAAAAGTTCACAATAGAAAATTCCTTCACATTTGTTTACTTCGAGAAGTCGGTATCATCACAATCGTACGAGTACGTAATACAAATTCTGATTGGTTCAAATTCCACGGAGATTTTGAAATGGCGCCAATAAAACGATTCGCGGATATTAATCATTGGCGACGTTTTGATTTTACACGCGGGTGATGTGTAGATAAACTAAATCGACCATATATATTCGAAGAGGAGGTCATTGTAGGTCTTTAATGAAAGAAATAAGGTTGACCTCTTATTTATCATATGCGTGAACTGGTCAAGCAATTTTTTTTTCTTATTATTATTATTTACATGATATGATCCTGTTATGTAAAAGAACAGCATCCAATAATACTTTAAAAACTACGTGAAGTTTTATTAACATCAGTACCGGAACCTTGACCGTATTGACAAATTGTTTTATCCGGATATATTCTTCCGTACCATCGATATGTACTTTGTGATATATTGACAAAAAATTGTCTCGCGTAAATTTTATTCATATTCGAGATAGCTTTGGGATTAGGTTAAGGGATTAAGGAGAGGGTTATAGATTACTGACATGATTGTGATGTAGAATTATGGATTAAGATGAAGGATTGAGGTTAGGTTTGAGGAAGAAGAACTTGGTTAGATAAACGACTATGATTGTGGCCGAGGCAGAATCAACAGGTCGAAATATAAATCAGGTGTTAAGACTGGGGTTTGGTTGGTTGTATCTTGTTTAACGTCCCGCTCGAGAATTTTTCACTCATATGGAGACGTCACCATTGCTGGTGAGGGGTGCAAAATTTAGGCCTATGCTCGCGCGGCGCTTACGACCTTTGAGCAGGGAGGGATCTTTATCGTGTCACACTTGCTGTGACGAGGGACATTGATTTCTGCGGTCTCATCCAAAGTCTCCTCTTACGACAAGCAAGGGGTACTGAGGACTATTCTAACCCGGATCTCTACGGGAGTGCTGGGGTTAAGCTTGGGATGACTATTACGATGACATCTAGTTTAAGAGGTTTGTGTGAGGATGGAGACGAGGATTTGACTAAGGTTGGAGTTAATGCTTAGAATTAGGGTTGGGCTTAGTTTGAACATAGGGTAAGAGTTATGATAAAAGAACATATTTAATGTTAGTTTTAATGACTCGAGGCTAGATACAAATAATAGAATTGTTGACAAATCAACACGCGAATCTGTCAATCGTTGCCCTTTTTATCCATCAACCTGACTACCCATGAACCTTTGAAACTGTTGACGTGTCAATTCATCGACCAGCCAAATTGTCGACCAGTTTACCCATCAACCAATCATATTGTCAACATATCGATCTTTCAAATTTTCGAATTATCAACCTGTAAAAAAGTCGACTTTTCGATTCATTGACCTGCCAAAATATCGCCTACCTACCCATCGGCTTTTCAAGACGTCACCTGTCGACCATTCCACTTGTCAATTTGTCAAACTTATCTACCTATCGATCTCTGTCAACTTGTCTAGCCAACAACCAGTCGAATTGTCGACCTGTCTACCCATGCACAAACAACAACAAATAAAACTGTATACATCAACACAGACTATGAAAATATTCACCCGGAACAACTTACATATAACTTATCAGCAAGTACTATAAGATATCGTGGATTTCAAGTTTTCTTTCCTTTTCACTCTAACATAACTTCAAATTGAATGGGCGAATGAATACAATGTGCCAGTATGCGTGATGAAATTAAAGTCAAATCTTCATTACCTGATGTATATAAACGTAACTTTCCTGTAATATAAATGTCGAAACATATACATGTGTTTTCTCAACAAAACAAACTATTCTCCACAGTATATTATATCAGTTGGAATAAAAACGCTCACCCATATTTTATATGATTGTTTAAAAAGGTCAATATGAGGAAATGAAATATGACATCAAGATTGTTAGGCGCGAAATTATCTGTGCACACAAAACCGTGAATACGTTTCATCAACTGACATCTCCATCAAGTCAGTATCCGTTCCCGAAGGATTGCCTTGCTGTGAAACTGAATAGTTTCGACGATGCGACGCAAAAGCAGATGCAAATAATGAATATAATGAAATTTGAAGGAAGAATTGTTTCTTGTGAGCAATCATTGGAAGACAGTTAGCAAAAGTAAATACTCTAACTTACATGCCAAGAACATGCACAGATATATCCACATGAAGCAATTAGGATCCTGAACTCGCGCGCCTCCTTCAAAACTGCCAAAGATTAACAGGCTAATTGCCTTGTACCTTGCAATGATCATATTGACATACATTGGAGCATATAAACAAGAAAACAGAGAGGGATTTTCAGATTTGAATCATGTACTGCAGTGCGCGCATTGATAATCATATATTTTTCATTTGATAAAGCACAGCTTGAACTAGGATTGCCAATTTGTCGAAAATAAAAAAAAAAATAGTAAACGTTTTGGACTACCATCTAACATTGGTCAACTTGAGCTGAATTGATGAACATCTTATATATGATTGAAGGTAAAAGTAGATTAATGAGGCAAGATATCACCCTCAATACATGTAATTTGCTTATTTGTAAGACATTTACAGTGATTAAAGTTTCAATTGATCACTGTTTTAAATGTACAATGTAAATTATACTGTCAATATTCTTAATAGATGTAGTCCAAAAAGCCAGTGAACGGTTCTAGTGAACGAAGAAAAATTACCTATCAATTTCAAAATCGATGATTTGATAGATATCTAATGAACAATTGAGTGGTGATGAGTACTTCGAAAACTTTAAAATAACAAAGGAAATAAAAATCAGGACTGGATAAAAATTAGTTATGCATTCTCTCTTGCCTTATTAAACCTTTTTCAAAGGAAATATGTAGGCCTATTCCTTGGTGGAATCAAGAAGACTTCTATTTATAGAGAAAGCAAGAGCAGAGCTCTTTTATCGAGCATCCCATGGTTTACTGCTTTGCTTCTTTTGAAAATGAGTCAGTGCTATGATATCTTTCAACGTCTAAGGAAAGTTCTGATTGTGGTCAAGATAACAAATTGGGACAAGAAATATAAGTTCAAAACATTGGAATTGTAGTTCAGTTGTTGGTAAGAAACCCAATAGATTGAATAATACGCAACGGCATACCGGTCATTAGGTGAGTATATTTATTTCTCATTAAAAGCTATAGGTATTGGATACTTTGAAGCATGTGTGAATGCTCCCTGAGAAATAGAATATTGTTGTGCCTGACAGAGAACATATTCTTTGATTGATTTATAACACACAAGATTTATAAATATCTTAGTTATCAATGCGGATATTCTTTCAAAATATTTTTCATAAAAAATCAATTCACTATTGCCATATGGCAATGAACAGATACACGTTTTGACGGTTGCTACAAATCAAAGAGAGGAAGTTGGTGTTCCTCTCCAGCTTCAACAAAATGGTTATTTATAGATAAAATCCAGCCATAAATCACACTGGCTTTCAAAATTTTATTTCTTGTGTATGTTATCGTTAATCTTTTTATCATTCTCGATAATCCTCAGAAGTCATGTTTATTTTAAAAATAAATGACAAAATGAACCCAAAGTAATTATTTTCTATTTTTATAAAATTTCTACCGTTTAGCCAATCTCTGTTTGTTTTATGAGAATTTTTCACTCATATTGAGACAGATGAAGCACTACAAGTTTAGACCTATGCTTAGCGCTTACGGCCGTAACAGTAAGGCATATTTAACGTGCTAACGCCTGCTGCGACACGGGTCCTCCGTATTTAAGGTCATATCCGAAATACCCGTGATTCTCACCTCTAAATGACGAGCGTCTGGGAAAGGAGCAATCACTACCCATATTTCACGTGACCATGGCACAAACGGGGATCGAATGATCGGTTATGAAGTGAACCGTCTACTATGCCAATTTAAAAAACAATATTATCATTATTATTTCATGTTTGTTTCACAGTCTATAATCAGTAAGTGAATACAAAACTTAATTGACGATTTCACATGATTAAGAATGTTTACCATTAAGTGAATATAACCTACTTGTTTCACAGTCTATAATCAGTAAGTGAATACAAAACTTAATTGACGATTTCACATGATTAAGAATGTTTACCATTAAGTGAATATAACCTACTTGTTTCACAGTCTATAACCAGTAAGTGAATACAAAACTTAATTGACGATTTCACATGATTAAGAATGTTTACCATTAAGTGAATATAACCTACTTGTTTCACAGTCTATAACCAGTAAGTGAATACAAAACTTAATTGACGATTTCACATGATTAAGAATGTTTACCATTAAGTGAATATAACCTACTTGTTTCACAGTCTATAATCAGTAAGTGAATACAAAACTTAATTGACGGTTTCACATGATTAAGAATGTTTACCATTAAGTGAATATAACCTACATGATTAAGAATGTTTACCATTAAGTGAATATAACCTACATTGTATCTTGTATATCCCGTATGCTACATAAGAAATGAATTATGCTTAGCCAAATCTAACCTATCACACCTCCAAACATACTAGTACGACTGTTTCCAGTACCAAACATACTAGTGCGACTGTTTCCAATACCAAAAATACTAGTACGACTGTTTCCAGTATTAAAAATACTAGTACGACTGTTTCCAGTACCAAACATATTAGTGCGACTGTTTCCAATACCAAAAATACTAGTACGGCTGTTTCCAGTACTAAAAATACTAGTACGACTGTTTCCAGTACCAAGAATACTAGTACGACTGTTTCCAGTACCAAACATACTAGTTCGACTGTTTCCAGTACCAAATATACTAGTACGACTGTTTCCAGTATAAGTTTTTACTCTTCACGTCGAGATTGACACAGAATACATTTACGAACGTAATGACTCAACATTTGCAGCAGAAGGTAGCGTTGTTTGATTTCTGTTTTTATCATGACTCAGTAAGCAGCTGTTAGCATGTTGATCCAATCATTACTTCATTCTAATACATTTGGACAATTTCAACTGTCAGTCTCGTTAAAAGAAAAAAAATGTGTATAAGACAGAAATGAAATTCTTCAATTCAAATACTTTTGATATGATACTCATCTATATTTGTTGAACAAGGTTCTGCCCGTCAATAGTAAGCATAATATGAGAGAGAGATGGAACTTGTGTTTTGGGTTTTTTCATCAACTAGGTTACTTTGAAGCAAAGTTTGATCATTCATTTTGCTCTAATGCTATGTACAGTTCCAATGTACATGCACTAGTTTGAAGTCTTGGTAATCACACATCTTCATGTACCACTAATTATGTTCTGGAGTTGTTATATCCACACAAACTGCGTAGAAAATGTTAGAAGAAATTGTCTACATGAACACATATATTTCATCTTTTAGACTTCTTTCTTCAAATCTAAGTTGTTTACATACATTTTATCTTACAAGGTAATCTTGATTGAAGCAAGTGTACCAAAAACAAACAGAACAAATGCCAAGTTTCTAATCTTTCAATGTACCCAATAGCCATGAAATATTGAAATAGGTGTTCAGGTTTTTTTTATATAGTTGTATGCCTAATCTTACAAACTATAACACTTATCATAAAGTTAGTCGTTCTGAGTGAAGTAAGGCAAATTCAAATGTTTATGGTATCTTTATGTATATTAGGAGTTTCGTTAATTGAGAAATTGATACAGAATAAACGGTTGACTTGTGAACACGCGTAAGACATCACTTAATATTGTTATGACTGCATTTCTACATGAAATTTACACACTATGAAAATTGTATCATATCTATTTCTTTCATTTCAGAGTGCAGATGAGAAACTACGGAACTTTGGAGGGAAACAATCGGGGAAATCTAACACCATCGAAAAACAGCCACCCCTCCCTCCCCGGTACTCAAACTCACTGCCACTAAGCATCAGGAATGCACCACTAGATGAAGGAAAAGATCAGAACTCTTCAGTGGATCTTGAAATGGCGGATAGAAGAACGCAGAGAGGCTCCAACAACAACCAGACGACAAGTTACGATACAAGGTCAACGGAAGTAAAACGAAGGTCAAGGAGCGCTGGGCCTTCGGGAAAAAATAAGATGAGAAATTCGATGGACGAGAAAAAGTTTTTAGCTGCTCAGGAAAAGAAAAATAAAGCATCCAGATATTATCAACGGAGACAAGAACTCAAACAAGGCACACGACATTCCCTTTACAACGAACCAGAATCTGACGAAGGAGGATTTCCTAATTATAGCTCTAGTGCATCCGACTCGGATGGTAACAAACAAGCAAATTGGGTGAAAAATCCATTAAGCATGAAAAAAGGTAAAAAATATGAAAAAAGACAACAGAGTGGAACTTATGACAATGGTGTTTACAGCATAAACGAAAATGAATACAACAGATTAGAAAGTCAAAATATAAAGAACCGTCAACCTACGAGAATGGGCTTATCTCTTGAATCCGAATATCAAGACAAAAATGGAAACCCAAAAAATAAGTTTCAGAAACTGGAAGAAAGACGGAATCAACGGATAGATTTTACTGTGACATCAGACGATGAGGTAAATTCTCCTGAAGCAGGGATTTCCAAATTAAGACAAAGAGCTCTTCAGGGATCCAAGCCATCAACTAAATTACCCGACACTTTGGAAGATTGGAACTTCTCTTCAAAAGCTCCACAGGTAGGAGAAATGTGTAGGTGATAAAGTATAGGTTCATATTTTCCAATGATAAGAATGTCTGTTTACACTTGATATTTAAACTTGATAGTAGATAACGGGATTGGATGCTGAATTTTCCACGTACACTGTAGCTGAAATATTTAGCAGAGTATGTTGCAAGCTGTAAATTTTTACTTATCGTATTTATTCTTAACTCGGAGATAAGTAAAGTTGGTTTGAGGGAAATAACCTTGAGATGGCATGAGCGGAGGAACTTAGGAAACATTTTACATGTAAAAGGTTTAATATGTATCTGTTTTCCAAGATTTTCAGCAGAAAGGTAGGATATGTTGATTTAGAATAGCGTAACCATGCTAGTTGTAACATATATTACAAACAAATGCAGGTGTATTTTAAATGAACGTTCTACTTATGATAATATGAAACAACTTCGATCTATACAATTAAATTTTGTATGATTAAAAAAAAGTTTTACAAATTAGTAGTAGTAATTTTGTTAACTTTACTAATTAATGTAAAAGAAAAACTAAGACTTCGTATCATTTATACTAGATTACATGTATAATTCATACTAGATTAATGTACCATTCATACTAGATGTACATATGCATAGTGTACCCCGACATACCGTGCATTATTTAATAGCGACATTTTGATAAGCTACTTCAATATCTTATATTTCCAGGTTTCTTCTGCAATCGAAGTTAAACGGACGTATCATGAAAATGTCGAACAGGCAGAAAATGGATCTTCCTCGTCGGAGCAGATTACTCTTCGACAGATAGGTCCTGGTATACGTGTGTCAAAGTCCCCGAGTCAGACCAGTAGCGATGGGGGACAACGGCGGGAAAACTGCCAAGACAAAAAGGCAACTGTGCAAGGAAGTTATAGAAAAATACCAAAACAGGAGAGTGACTTCCTGAAGATTCAAAATGTTAACAAACCTGAGCCTGACGAATCATCAAAACGAGATGATGGGACACGATCTGGTGATGCTATTAACAGAATAAGGGAAATACCCTCTGGAGGATACGCAAGATACACTGTTGAAAGTCAAGGGAATATCCCGTCACGTGTCCGAAACATACAGAATAGGAGTGAGGAGAAAGTGATTAATTTTCAGGAGGTGAAATCTAATCAACCGGTTACCATTAAAAAGGCAATTGACAGAATGGATAATAAAAGAAAATCGTATAGTGACGATGATTCTTTAGACGATCTGGTCGAATCAAATATACAATACTTAGAAAGTGAGTTCGAAAATGGAAAATTAAAGAAACTTAATAATCAGAAACCAGGAAAATTCCCAGTTCAAATTGAAGTGAACAAAGAAAAAAGGCGTTCAGCATCATTGGATGGCTTTGGTCGATCTAGACCTAGTGATTCTTATCAGAGTGAGGTAAAACTTCGATTGCAAATTCCATCTATAGCACAGAACAATCGATTTCACCAAACCAAAATCGACCCTCATAACCGTTACGATGACGGAGGGAAACGCCAGTTATATTCTCCTCAAGTACCTAGGAAGCCTGTTCAAATTACAAACTCCCAACCCCAATACCAAAACAGTGCATTCTTTCAAAACACTGTTCCAAAGTATGAAAGAAAATTTCAATCAGCAACAGCAAGTCCCTACTTACAAAGAAGGGCTGTAGATTTAGGGGAGATGGGAGATATATCTAGATCTGAAAATCAGCTTAACTCTCAAGAAAAGGGGTTTTCTTATCAGTTGCCGTCAAATTTCATTCATCCCTGTTTCAAAGAATACCAGACAACTGAAACAACTGTTTACAGAAGTAAAGACGATGATGTCATATCTAGGGAATCCGTAACAAAGAGTTTTTCAGTCCCAGCAATGGAAAGTGGAATGTTCTCTGATGTGGATTACGACATTGAAGTTTCTGAGAGAATTAAAAAGTGGGAGAAATATATGAAGAAACCTGGAGTGCAAGAAGGTGATAAATCATTATCATCAATTTCTGAATCCACATCTAACTGGTCTGTTGAGCCTGAAACCCCGGTACCAGTACCGCAAACAATAGCATTATCGTCAACATCCGTTACTGTGACAAAGACTCCCTCAAAACCTGCTGAGCAAGTGAAAACAGTAGCAGCCACAGAAACTTCAAAATCTTATTTCGAACCAAAAGTTAAGTCGACCGAAACCAATACACATCGAATTTTTCGTGTTGTACAGGACTCCAGACAAGACGATGCACAGGCGAAAGACAGTACGTTTAACTGGGTACAAAATCCTCTTGTGTCTGAAAATGATCAGACAGAGATGGGAAGCATTTGTGTGGAGGAATCAGTGTTAAGTCCATATGTGGTTTCCAAACAAGGGTGGCCTCCTCAAGTAGCTTCAATGTTGGAAGTGGAAAAGAGGCCTTTGAGACTTTGTAGGTTAGAAGATGAAATTAATGAACTTCAGGATGTTAAAATTGAGAGTGTTCGAGACCTGAGAAGAAAGTTTGACTCGGATGCCAGCGGGAACGAAAGTACAGACGTAACCGATACACCGTCCACATCTGCGGTGATGACGCCAATCCGCCAACGGAGACAATTTGTTCGGCCTGCTCAAATTCCAGAATCAAAAACTATGTACTTGCAAATGCCAAAGCAGAGAGAAAGTCAGTCCACACCACAATCAAAGAGTTATGAAAGGAAAATCAACACTCTCAGAGTGGAGAAGACACCTGTCGTAGAAGATGTGTGGTCACCAAACATGCCGAGTGATAAAGGATTGGTTAGCATCGAGCGTGTAAAAGCCCGAACATTGCAGACAATTCCTTTTTCTGAAGACCCAATATGGAAGGAAATAGAAGAAATGACGAACATGGAATTGTTGGTCAATGATATGAGTGAACCAGCTATATCTCCGGTTGTCCATCCATCCAACGAATCCTCAATACTGAAAAGAAATAGTTATGTAGGTTTTGAAAAAGCTCCAGTTAATGTGCCAAACACAACATTAACCCCAGCGACGCAGCCACAAATAAAACCTGTAGTAAAAGCTAAACCATATTTAACACCAACCATCCAACCACTAAAACTTACAGTTGACACGAAAAGTAGCGTTGATGCTCTAGATGAGGTTCTTGAAGACATCAGATCATCCTTACAAAAGAAACCTTTGAGTCCGAGTGTTCAGAGGAAACGAATAGATGATACTGGATCTTCGTCCGTGTTGTCGCCTACAGTTTCTAGCACAGGTCAAATATTTTTCCCGACAAAATCCAGCATCAAAACAGAAACACAAGCATCTGCAACTGCTCCTTTGACAAACCAGTTTGGATATAAACCTAGTTGGCAAGACCTGTATGAGAACAATGATGTCATTTCGTCCATGGAACAGTCTACTCATGTTCAGAATATGTCAACATACATCGACCCACAGTTCACAAAATATCCACATATTATAAACGGAAATTATCAACTGGATCCGCATCTTCTGAAAGAAAAACTGTTAAGCACTGGTCTCGCAGAATACCATTCGGAGACGGAAGAATCTCGAAGAAGAGCACCACCCACTCCTCCCGAGAGAAAGTGTGATGCTGAAAGACAAGTGTTGCGATCAATGGAAGAGCTCAGAAAGCTTGCGGAGGATGTTGAGACTAGGCTCCGTCAAATAAGGACAAAGATTATCCAAAGTGATGAAAATAAATTAGACATAGTTGTTTCAGCACTGAAAAAATTCGAACCGGACATTACCCTGAAGCAAGACTCGCCGCATAGTGAAAGTCGCGAAGAACATTCTAGAAAAATGAAAAAGATGGAGGAGGCATTGTCAGAATTGAACAGAATTTACAAGCAGCTAGATATTGACGAGGAGAAAAGCAAAGGATCAACTTCCCTCGGTAGGTCCAAATCATTTAATATCAATTCTTCTCGACCGGAATTTAAAAGAACTTTATCAGACTCAGATTACAATGTAAACATATATCGAGATGAATGTATAGCCGAAGTTGAAAAAGAAACTCAGCGTGAATTTGAAGACATCAATAAATCTTTTCAGACTCTCCTCGCAGAAGTGTCAAGTGATGCAATACAATCACCAAAGACACATGTGGAAGAAGTTGATCACAATGCGCAAATCAATGCTACACTAAAGAATTTTCTTGGCGATTTTCGAGCTTCGAATTCAAGGTCGACAACTGAAACAATTGACCCAACAGAACTGAAAAGGCAGTTTTCTCATTTGGATGACAATTCTCCTGCAATACAAAACCCGTGTAGAGATGTACTGAAATCCGAGGTATATACAGCTTGTTCGGGTCCATTCAATGTGCTGGTTGGAATCAATGGAAAACCAAGAAGACCAAATCCAATGCCAAGGAAAAAGCCACAAACGCAGCATTCAGAGAAACGGGGAGAAAACACAACACAAAACACTTCAAACTGTAATAATGGGGAAAACTGTTCTAATGTTTCAGAAACCAAAACATCTTCTGTGCGAATCCAGTTGTCGCCATCTTTATCACGCGAATCAGTATCAAAGGAATGTTCTGACTGTGATGACTTACAAAGTAATAATGGTAAAGCGCAAAGAAGATTTAAGAAAAACATGAATCTTAGTCATCGTAAATCAATGCCAGCGGACATGATAAGGAAAAGTGTGGAAACCCAAACTACTGATGTAAATTGGGGAACATCAGTAGCCAGTGTGAGAGAAAAGTTTTCAAAGAAAACCGAAAGAGAAGATTCTGTCTCGAGTGAAAGTTCTGTGGATTTTAGAGGACCAACGAGAAGGCGGCAGATAGCTAAGGGAATAGCTATGATGCTCGAATTCTTCAGTTCTAGTGACGACGAAAGGGGGAAAATGACTCTTTCTCATTCACACAGTGCACCTGACATACGCAGTTTGTTTGAGGCAGACTGCAAAGATAAACCGGTATCTAACAAGGTGCAGACACCAAGATCAGTAAAACAACTACATGAAACGAGAACCAGAAAACGATCTATAGAACTGAGAAAGAAAGAGAGAGGAGGCGAAGACAAAACAGAGGACGCGTCATTAGCATCGACAACATCTGATGATGGATACGGAACCAAACCTCCCGTTCATCCCGGCAAACAAAGATCATTTAGTCCAGAAGTTAGAAATGAGGGAAATCAACGCAAAATATCAGGTGAATCTCGAGGACAAACGCCAGCCGATGAATCGGATTTTGACAAAATACATATGCGCAAGGAAAAAGATCTTGCAAAAGATTACCAAGAATCCGAAAGACCACACAGTTTTCATGAACTTCTTGCAATGTTTGAATCTAATCCTTTAAGACTGATGAAAATGAAAAACTCATTAAGAAAATGTGCTTCTGTGGACGGAATTGAGCAGGAAACGATACTTTGTAAAACATTTTCATCTGAACCGGACCTTAGCAAAGCGGACGGTTTAAGTGGTCAAGCAATTCTTAAGCTCGAGGTTAAGTTTAAAAACTAAGATAGTCATAGTTAAACAAATGTAAACAACCTCATATTCACCAAATTAGAAAACATTAATAGTAGGCTAGCAATATTATGTAGATCAATTCTAGCGAAATTTGTAACCAGCTTTGAAAAGAGATGCAGCTTTTGTGAAGCTTTGGCGTTGAATCATGGCAGACTGTGTCATACTAAAATGTGATACAAAAGCACAATGTGATAACAAAAGACAAAGGTCGTGATGTATAAATAATTAAAATGGCGTTTTCTTTTTGCTTGATTCTGAAATAACGGGCATCACGTATCTTACCTACAGTATTCTCTATAGAGGTAAAATACACTGGCGTGATAGCTTTTCTTTGTTTGATGATTTACGTTCCACTCGAGAAATTTTCACTCGTTCAGAGATGCCACCAGCTTTAGATGAAGTGCCACAAACATTTACTTAGGCAGCATGGCGCTTACTGCAGTAAAAGTAAGGGTCCTTTATCGTACCAACATCTACCGTGACACGGAACATCTGTCTTCAAGATGATATCCGAAAGACCTGTGACTTCCGCTTCTAATGGCGAAGAAACAGACACTACTTATATTAAACGTCTACCTGCATGTTCACAATCCACTTTACAATGTTTTGAGAACACCATGGACCTTATGGGTCACCTGAGTACTGTTGAATCATTAGATTCGTAGGGGCTCAATTTTCGTGGGCACTCCTATCCCACAAATTTCAAACCACAACGAAATAAACAAATTATATAATGTTACAATGTACAGACACCATATCTACGAAATCATATCCCCACGAAGGTGTAAAATATTAACAATCCACGAAAATTAGCTCCCACGAATTTAAATGACACCACAAACTCACACAGCTTAAAAGTTTTCTAACTATGAAAACTGGTTGTCCTTGTGGTCAAAAAGGGTTTAATTCTTCTAAGTTTGGTTATAAGCATCCTTTTCCCCATCACAAAGTATGGGCATCAGAGAAATTATTATGGATGAAAAGTGGGGGATACGTACAATATTTTGAAATTGAAAACTTTTGAATTTACTTGATTAAGTCAAAAAATGCAGTTTTAGTAGACAGTAGTCTGGGGAAAAAAATGAAAACCCCTGCTGGATTTGAACCCGTGATTTACAAATCAGAAGTCTACATGTTCATCGACGGAGCTACCCAGCTTAGCAATCAAATTCGAAAGGAATATACAAATATTACTGATAGTTATATTTTCATTAATGTTTTAAAAAGAAGTCAGCCATTATACGATATTGAATACCTCCTTATTACATCTCAATTACAAACCAGTGGTCAAGACGAATACTTCATTTCAATATAGACCTTGGTTCAAGGTCATGATTCGTTGTCCGGTCATGAGTAACCTTTGTCAATAGTATGAGCTTAATGTTCAGGTGTATGATGCAAATACATTTTCAGTTTAGGAGCAATAGAACCCTATCATGTGACAGTAACCACTACCCCAGGGGTGACGAATTAACAATTTTGGTAGAGGCCTCAAAGCACGTTATACATGTATCGATGCTTCCGTTTATGCGCTAGATGTCCTGGGTTAAAGAAAATATCTAAAAGATGTCGTACATCATAACTGTGACCAGGTCCACGAATTTCTCAATTTTGATAGAAACGTCCATTCTCACTATCACCCCACGCCAAGTTCTGGGAGCAAAACATTTCAGATTTAAATTTTCACTATACGATCCTATGACCCCATCCAAGAGCTCAATACCCTAACCCAGGGGCCATGAAATTAGCATGTTTTGTAGACGCCTCATTGCTAAAATACAATTTAGATGTTCAGTAGAAAAAGATATCTCAACATTGCATGCATCTTCGCTATGTGATTCATTTAGCCCTACTCTTCGGCCTGAAATCATAATTCGTTCACAATTTTGGTAGATGCTCTCATATTCCGTATTAGAACTATGGACACATGTACCCACATATTTCCATGAGTAAAGAAGATTTCTTAAAAATTGTGCTTTTCTAAAGGTTCCCGCCCTACCTCTAAACCCCAAATGAGAGGGTCTATAAAATTCAGTTTCTGTTTCCGATCATTAGTAATATTACACAGGACTTGTGGTGAAAACGTTTCTGAGAATTCCAAGTTATTCAAACATTGACGAATACAATGACAGTTGGGACATGAGTAGTAAAAGTGACTTAAAATCGTATGATATATATCTTCATCACTTGCACAACTTCAAATCAAATTTCTGTAAATTTTAATTCACTGTGGACTAAATGGGGGGCTGTTGGAGCTGAAAATATGGCATATCCACCATCACACACTACTGTTTATTCGTGGTGACCAATGTTCGTGGATCGCCTTACCCACGAATTTACATTCCTATTAACATGTACATTGATATACATTTTTCATTTTCTTTAATTGAATCATTATACAGTATCCTGATCGCATTAGATACCTGGCATTGCACACGACGGAAACACTTTTAATTTCGTTGTCATTCAAATAAGTACAAATGCCTTGTTTCGTTTCTTGGTGTCCAACAAGGCTAAATATTAGGATTATATCTATTTCAGTTTGCACTTTCCAAAAGAACGACTTCATCGTTAATCTTACATTTTCTAGATTCTGATAAACCAACGGCAGAAGGTAAAGAACTTACAAGTTTCCCAGATTTTAGTCACTGTGTGATCGACATGTTGCAAATAACACCGACGAGATCAATATAATACACACCTTTATAATAAGTCGACAACTAATCCTTTACAAGAGAGATAACTCCATTTCATTTTTCAAATACGCTCAGTAGAATTATCCACACACACACACGTACACACACATTAGTCACAGCACAAGGGAATGCAGATGATGAGAGCATGCCTGGATTTGTCTAACCGTAAAGTAGTAAACACGCCCGGAAAGACTTCTCGAGCATTATTGTATTACTTACCTATCAATACATAAGAAATGGAACTTCTGCTGTACGACATGTTCTTCGGATTAATCACTACTATATCTCCCCTTCCCAAAAGGAGGACATATTGTTTTAGCGTGAAGCTTCTCATACATAGATTGCCCGGGCTATAACGTTTTTGTCTTTTGACAGGCTTTTGTTATTTGTTTGATGGGTATACCATGATAAGACAATGTGTCGAGTACCATTTTGATGACCTTTGCCTTTTATGTAAAGGTCAAATAATAGAATTTTAGGGGCATATTTTTTGTCCAGACCATAACTTCTTTGTCTTTTGACATAGGCATTTGATAATAAGACAATGTGTCACGTGCCATCTTTTATGACCTTTGACCTGTTATGTAAAAGTCAAATAATAGATTTTAGTGCATTTTTTTGGTCATAAGTTTTTTGATATTTGGTATGTGGGACAGTGTGTCGCATACAATATTTGATGACCCATGACATTTTATGTAAAGGCCAAGTAATAGAATTTTGAGGGCATTTTTATTGTCTGGACCATAACTTTTTTCTCTTTTGACATAGGCCTTTGATATTTGGTAAATGGGTATACCATGATAAAACTGTGTCACGTGCCATTTTTGATAACCTTTAACAACCTTGACCTTTTATGTAAAGGTCAAATAATAGAATATTGGGGGCATTTTTTTGTTGTCCGAAGTAAAACTTTTTTTGTCTTTTGATATAGGCCTTTGATATTTTATATGTTAGCATACCATGACAAGGCAGTGTGTCGCGTTCCAATTTTGATGATCCCTAAACATGTTTTTAAAAACTATGGAAAATGGAAGGGGAGACATAATTTTAGTGTCCTACAACAATTCCTCCTAGTATTAGAAAGTTCAAGGTACCCTCTGGTCATCGTCACCGGACAGTTTTTCTGATTGATTTGGCTTGGAATCCGAGCCTGGTCTCATTCAGACATTACCGAATGGATCGACCTTGTCTCTTAATCCTGACCTACATGTAGCAAGCATTCTCAGCAAGGTTGTTATGATAGTATAAAAAATCATTGT
This sequence comes from Ostrea edulis, assembly GCF_947568905.1. NCBI lineage: Eukaryota > Metazoa > Mollusca > Bivalvia > Ostreida > Ostreidae > Ostrea > Ostrea edulis. The sequence continues at coordinate 41,841,223 of NC_079165.1, forward strand.
CTAACAGATATACAGGGAAAAAAATACATCAAAATTTGTATACCCAAGACCATACCTCAAATGCAGAACTATCTGCAAAAAATCGTACAGCTTATCAATACTAGTCGAATTCATTTCATGTTTTAAACCATTTTGATTTTGGTGCAAAATCTAATTTATTGACAGGTTTAAACTCTTATGTTTTTACCAAACGGTAAAATTTAGAACGTCCCTGATGATCATTGAGGAAAAATAAAAGTACCAACCTCTTTACATAGTATCCTGTGTTTATAGCTTTACACGTGGTACTAAGTAATTATTCTAAAGAGGCTTCCTTGATAACTCAAAGGGTGCAAACGTTTATCTCCCTCAGAAATGGTAGCCAAGTCGTCGCTCCCATGTTCTTAAATTGTGGACCACCCAACATGCAAGCTATCCTGCTTACCTTGTTTCTCTTAGTCAGTTTGGTTATGAGCCCCCCAAGATTATTAATCTGTAACACGCTTTTGAACTTGTTCAGATCACTAAAAAGTTAAGAATTAAAATAGTATTGTATTTTATTTCCTCGTTCTTAAACTTCAGAAAACCTCTTTTGATAGTTTTAGCTATACTGACTATACCATTACCCCGGCAGACAGTTCGTATTTCAAATGTCAATATATAAGACTTCAGTAGGTAGAATGTGTTGGCTAAATGCGGCAACTATGAGTATTGAGGGTCAGTCGGTTGGGCAGGCTAAGAAAGCCCCTCAGTAAAAAAAAATTTCTGCTATTTCGTTGTCCCCCTAAGAAACAATGAAATCCATCGATTTGCGAGACATATTGGGCTCTGTTGCATGTAAGGCAGCGGAATCTCGAACGACTTTAACCGATTACTACCCAAACACAGGTAAACTACCCATTCCACGCGAGATCATTGTACCATTTTACAAATGAACTGCATTGCTTCACGCCGACATACTTTTCATGAAGCGCGTTTGTACACCTGAATTTACATCCCCACAAGTCAGTCAAGTTTTGGTTACCCTCCAACATTGATCCCCGCAAATTAAACTTATTCCAGTGGGGATCCGGGTTAGAAGAGGTCCTCAGTACCCTTTGCTTGTCGTAAGAGGTGACTAAATGGGGTGGTTATTCAAATGAGACTGCAAAAACCGAGGTCCCTGCTCAAAGACCGTTGGTGCCGAGCATAGACCTAAATTTCATCGGCAGTGGTGACGTATCCATGAGTGGGAGATTCTCGGGTGGGACGTTAATATACAGTCAACCAATCATATTCCACAGTGGTCTCATTTTAATGGAATGGTTTGGTTTGGTTTTACAGTTTAACGTCCCTCTGAGAATTAAAATGAACAGTTACACATGACTGCACTTCACTGATAAACACAATAGTTACACATGACTGCACTTCACTGTGATAAACAAATGACTGCACTTCACTGTGATAAACACAATACAGTTACACATGACTGCACTTCACTGTGATAAACACTTGCAGTTACTCATACCAAAACATAAAATAACAATGAAAGGAAGGCCAGAAAATTTTCTAAATACTTTTATTTTACATGTGTATGTTTATTAAACATAGAATGAAGACAAAAAGACATTTCTTTTTATCTCTCTTCAATGAACCCCTGCCCCTGTTGCCATTCGAATAAATACAGGAGGAGCATCAATTTAACAATTTCAATCGTCTGCATCATGCCACGCAAAGATCACATTCCGAGTTAATGTCCTTGTAAATTCCCCAAAACACATTCAGAGTTACTCCTCTTTCATCACTTCTTCTTTTTGTCGGAGAGTCCAGCACCAGCATTGAACTTGAATAAAATAATGTCACCGTCCTCCACTACATACTCTCTTCCTTTTTGTCGGTATTTCCCGTTGGCCTACAATTATATGTAAAACATCTGTGACCCAAGATCATCTTCATTTGCTTAACTGAACACCCTCTCCCCCCTTTGAAAAAAAAGTAATGTCTACACATACATACAGTGTCACTGTAAAAATGTCCATAGCATTAAGACTGATTACAAAAGAAATCTTATTGATTAAAACGTATCTTACAGACATCAAAATTCAAATTGGTGAGAGATTCAGTTTTCTCGAAAACAAAAACTGGTATGGAATAAATAAACCACCTTGCACTCTGCCTCCGATCCGAATTCCTTGAAGTCAGCATAGTTCATGATTTCAGCCATGATGAATCCTCTTTCAAAGTCAGTGTGGATTCTTCCAGCAGCCTGAGGCGCCTTTGTTCCCTTCTGCAAATACAGACAAGGTGAAGAAAATGGTAAATGAATTTCTTTTGTATTTCCCATTACTCTGACATAAACATAACATAAAGAGAGACCCTGAAACTAAATAAATGTTTACCTGGATTGTCCAAGCTTTCACTTCGTCTTTGCCAGAGGTGAAGAAGTACTGTAGGTTTAATGCCTTGTATCCATTGACAATGATCTTCTCTAAGGCACTGAAATGTGTACATTAACCATTACATTTTCTATTTGTGTTATCAAAGTATTAACACAGTGTCCACCCTTATCAGCCACAATAATCATTCATAAAATCCATTTCATACTTGTGGCAGCAGTTTCAGTCACATGATAAACCAATGACATGGTCATTATCTTTGGTCAATCTAAACTTGCATTTCAAACCAATTCCTTTACTGACATGTTTTTAAACTTAGTGAAAGTCATAGTGTACTATAAAAAATTCACACTCTAATACAAATGAACTAAAGATTACTTGCGGGAAACTTTTAAAGGAAATTTGACACTATTCTGACCATCATCAATAGCTGGCTACTTTTGTAAGATAAAAATTAGTCTGAGAGCCTGGATTCTGATGCAAAAAAACTTTTCATTTATATATATACATATATATAAAAAAAAAAGCCCCAAGAATTTCAATTCACATCTCGCTTGATTTATTCATGGATTTATTGTTTATACATCCCGTCAAGAATTTTTCACTCATATTGTGACGTCACCAGCTGTAGGTGAAGTACCACTAATCAAACCTATGCTTAGCACTCGTGGTCGTAGCAGTGAGGGTTCTTTATCATGCTAATGCCTGCCGCAACATGGGAACTCCGTTTTTAAGGTCATATTTGAAAGACCAGCGATTCTCACTTCTACATGCCGAGCGTTTGGTGAAGGAGCAACCACTACCTATTCTAATGACTTAGGTTTGACGCTATTCAGATCTCAGAGAAATTATCTCTGTCCGACAATAACTCTGAATTTGCATAAAATTAATCTTTTTGCTCTTCAGATAAACATCTTTTACAATTCTACAGTGGGTAGTGTCTACTTGTATGTCTGTAAGTATATTTACATTCCTCAGTAAATCAAAATTGTTTTCATATGCTGAAAATATTTCCAACGGAAAAATGACCTATACAAAAATTTCACCGTTCTGTTTACTTGACCTTAGATGAAGGTTGAAACAGGCATTACTGTGTCTGCTGCCAGATTCTATTCATGTTTTTCATGAATGATTATCGTTTAGAATAAAAATAAAACTACAGTTAAATTACAGAGCAGTTGTAGTTTCTTACCAAACCATTGGAATCAACCTAGAACATTTATAGAGCTACAAATGAAAACTGGCCACCTGGTGATTTTGGCTTCCTCTAGGTATTGTTTCTGTTCCTCCTCTGTCAAGTCCATCAACTTCAGTTCGACGGCACAACTCATCAGGATCACCAGGGCTCCAGGGTCATTCTTGTCAATCCATTCCTTGATTTTTACCAACCTGTCAATAATCACTATGAGTAATGATCAATCTAGGAGAAGATATGTTTACATAATGCTTAATACATGCTTAATACATTCATGTACTAAAAGTTCGGTTTTATTATTGACAAGTTTATCAGATGTGATCTTCACTTCGAATTCACCTCATTAAAATTAGGACACCAAAACTTTACTTCATATATTAATTTAACAACTCATTCTTGTAAAGTAGATGAATGCTGAAAGAGCACTTCTTGAAAATATTATTCTGCAAAATTTTTGTGTCTACAGCAATGTATACCATGAACACTGTTCCCATACAAACATTTGCCAGTTCTTTATTGAAACAAAATCACTACATGAATAATTTTCGTCATATCCAACTATGTACAGCTGAGACGAGAGCAATGCACAAGCTTCACTATACCTGTCCAATATATTCAGAAATTCAGGAGTAATCAAAAGAAAAGATTAACATACAGATAAATCATTCATTGACCAAAAAATGGCTCTGAATGGTTCTTTCAACATTTCTCCAATATCAGAAAGTATCAATGAAATGTTGGTTCTAAAACGGCTTTGTTAAATATTAACTAAAGAAAGATTCCAATCTAATAAAGTATAACTTGGGAACAAAATCATTCTTTTCCATGATATACTTGGCACCAACACCTTGGGGAACATGTACATCAGGTTTGATCATCCCAGCCTTTTTAGTACTGGTTTTCCCTCATCATTTCCCATGATAGTATGACATTGACCTTTGAATTTGAGAAATAACAGAAATATTTTCTCTCATCATAGAAAACAGGTACTATATTTGATTATAAGAAGTCTTTATCAATACTATTTTTACCTTTACCACAAGGTGCTGATGGACGAACAGAAATACAACAGAGAGACACCCACTGCACCATACCATAATACAACTAGTCAAAGATAGATGAATATGTGGATTAAATTTGATTGTCCTAGTTTTACACTTTCTATCTTGTTTTGTGCCTATAAGTTTGATTATCCTAGCTTTACACTTTCCATCTTGTTTTGTGTGTATAAGTTTGATTATCCTAGCTTTACATTTTCTATCTTGTTTTGTGCCTATAAGTTCTAGCTTTACACTTTCTATCTTGTTTTGTGCCTATAAGTTCTAGCTTTACACTTTCTATTTTGTTTTGTGCCTATAAGTTTGATTATCCTAGCTTTACACTTTCCATCTTGTTTTGTGCCTATAACTTTAATTATCCAAGTTTTACACTTTCCATCTTGTTTTGTGTCTATAAGTTTGATTACCCTAGCTTTACATTTTCTATCTTGTTTTGTGCCTATAAGTTTGATTATCCTAGTTTTACACTTTCTATCTTGTTTTGTGCCTTTAAGTTTGATTATCCAAGATTTACACTGTGCCTATAAAAGTACCCATGTAAGTTTGGCCTTGACCTTGAAAAACAAAAGGCTTTTTTCTCTAATCATTGGGAACATGTGTATGAAGTTTGAAGATTCCAGTCTTGCATGAGGAAGTCTTGTTTATTACCTGAGTGCTAGGTGCGGCCAGACAACACTGCATTACACCATAACATGACCTGCCTATGAAAGGCATATCAAAATAGGAATCGAGTTATACAACTTACAACCTGTCAACAAACTTACCATTTATTTTTCTTTCTCGTATAATCTTTCACTGACAGATTAACTAAGTATATCACAGGCTTTGATGTTAAAAATAAATGATGATTCAATATCTCAATCTGAAATATACAAAATTAAAGCATGAATATGATTCTGAACCTTTAACATTAAAATGTAGTGTTGTCTTTCAATTTGGGATTTCAAAGTGAAAAAGTGGATACTTTGATATAAACAAGAGGTACTGTGAGCAATGCTCACTAAGAATACCCCCCGCTTACCCCAATCTCCCAAAGGGTGTTGGTAATAGGTATAAACTACCTCTTTTCTGAGTGTAAAAAACAAATGGCATGACAAACCGAACCATATTGCTACTTCGATGTCCAGTGCGCGTGACCTTTGACCTTTTGACCCCAAAATCGATAGGGAACATCTTCATCCCATGGGTAGTCCATATGTATGATATGGTGACTGTAGGTGGAAAGGATAACGCTTTAGAGCCCGGAAACCATATTGCTACTTCGATGTCCAGTGCGCTTGACCTTTGACCTTTTGACCCCAAAATCGATAGGGAACATCTTCATCCCATGGGTAGTCCATATGTATGATATGGTGACGGTAGGTGGAAAGGATAATGCTTTAGAGTCCGGAAACCATTGCGTCTACAGATGGACGGACGGACAGACGGACAACCCGATTCCAGTATACCCCCCCCCCCCCCCCACAACTTGTTGCGGGGGGTATAATAATTGGCACATGTTTACACTTTCATGAATGTGGGCTTTGGTAAGACATGTAGAGATGTTGTGGGTTTGGTGAGACATCACATGTACAGATGTGTTGTGACTTTGGTGAGATATGTACAGATGTTGTGGGTTTGGTAAGACATGTAGAGATGTTGTGACTTTGGTGAGATATGTACAGATGTGGTGACTTTGGTAAGACATGTACAGATGTTGTGACTTTGGTGAGATATGTACAGATGTGGTGACTTTGGTAAGACATGTACAGATGTTGTGACTTTGGTGAGATATGTACAGATGTGGTGACTTTGGTGAGATATGTACAGATGTTGTGACTTTGGTGAGATATGTACAGATGTGGTGACTTTGGTGAGATATGTACAGATGTGTTGTGACTTTGGTGAGATATGTACAGATGTTGTGACTTTGGTGAGATATGTACAGATGTGGTGACTTTGGTGAGATATGTACAGATGTGGTGACTTTGGTGAGATATGTACAGATGTGGTGACTTTGATGAGATATATATAGATAATGTTACTTTGGTGAGACATGTACAGATGTGTTGTGGCTGTGGTGAGATATGTACAGATGTGTTGTATATACCTCTTTAGAATCCCATGTTCCCATTCTGACCCACTTTTTATTCTCCAGTAAATCCCTCACTTTACTTAGACAGTCCTGTAAATTAGAAAATATTTGTACAATTTATATAAATACACATTCTTAATGAACCAAGAGGCCCATGAGTCAAATCACTCACCTCAGTTACAATGGCCCTGCCATTGTTCAGCAGTTCTGATTCTTAAAAGAATTTTTTATCAATCTTTATTCCCATGAAAAAATTTTGATTCCATATTGTGGCCCAAACTTAGTCCCAAAGGGTCATGACAAAACTGAAAATGAATTCGCAGAACACGGATATGCCTAAAACCAATATGACTAACATGACACAACTTCATTTCGAGAAGAAGATGAACATGTGAAAAGTTTACAGACAGACAAACGACAGACAAAAGGTGATCAGAAAAGCTCACTTAAGCTTTCAGCTCCGGTGAGCTAACAATGCATTTCTGCTATATCTTAATTGTCTCCCCTATGGAAAGAGGTGTGGTCTATTTTGGAACAAACTTAAATCCCTTTTATCAGGTGAATACTTTGTTCCAAGTTAGGCTGATTTGCCCAATGGTTCTCGAGAAGGTTTCTAAAAGTTGTCAATGTTTCTTTACTATTTTATTATTATCTCCCTTTGGAGAGAGACATGGCCCTTAATTAAAACAAATTTGAATTCCTTTTACCAAAGAAAGCTTTGTGCCACCTTTTTTGGAGAAAATTATTTTTAAATATCGTCCATGTATTTTCCCTATTTTGTAATTATCTCCCCTTGTTTTGTGTCAAATTTGATTTAAATTGACCCAGTGTTTTTGGGGATAAATCAAAACAGTGAAAAGTTTACAGACAGACAGACGACGGACCACATGTGATCAGAAAAGCCCACTTGAGCTTTCAGCTCAGGTGAACTAAAACAAGAAATGTTTGTAAAACACATATGCCCCCCATGGTGCAAAATTGAAAAGGGTTATACACACACACATCATTTAATTGAGAGTAGTATCATCAATTCAAAATATTGAGCAGACAATATCTTCCTATGTCAAGAGTGGATTGACCATGTGACCTAAAAATCAATAGGGGTCATCAACTCCTGAAAATGTACCAGTGTACCAAGTTTGATGTCTGTCAAGATATTGAACGGACAGTATATTCCTATGTTCCTATGTCAAATTGACCCTTGACTTTTGACCATGTGACCTTAAAATAATTAGTAGTCATCTTCTCCTGAAGATGTACCAGTGTACCAAGTTTGATGTCTGTCAAGCAAAGGGTTCTCAAGATATTGAGTGGACAGTATATTCCTATGTACAGTTTAACCCTTAACCTTTGACCACGCGACCTCAAAATCAATAAGTGTCATCTTCTCCTGAAGATGTACCAGTGTACCAAGTTTAATGTCTGTCAAGCAAAGGGTTCTCAAGATATGGAGCAGACAGTATATTCCAATGTCCAGTTTGACCCTTGACCTTTGACCATGTGATCTGAAAATCAATAGGGGTCGTCTTCTCCTGAAGACGTACCAGTGTACCACGTTTGATGTCTGTCAAACAAAGGATTCTCAAGATATTGAACGGACAGTATATTCCTGTTTAGTGTGACCCTTGACCTTTGACCATGTGACCTCAAAATCAATAGTGGTGGTCTTCTCCTGAAGTCGTATCAGTGTACGAAGTTTGATGTCTGTCAAGAAAAGGGTTCTCAAGATGTGTCTGTGTGATGTGTCTGTGTCTGTGTAATGTGTCTGTATCTGTGTGACCTTTGACCATGTGACCTCAAAATCAATAGGGGTCATCTTCTCTTGAAGATGTACCAGTGTATCAAGTTTGATGTCTGTCAAGCAAAGGGTTCTCGAGATATTTGACAGACAGTATATTCCTATGTCCAGTTTGACCCTTGACCTTTGACCATGTGACCTCAAAATCAATGGGGGTCATCTTCTTCTGAAGATGTACTGGCGTACCAAGTTTGATGTCTGTCAAGCAAAGGGTTCTCTAGACATTGAATGGTCAGTATATTCCTATGCCCAGTTTGACCCTTGACCTTTGACCATATGACCTCAAAATCAATAGGGGTCATCTACTCCTTAGGATGTACCAGTGTGCCAAGTTTGATGTCTTTCAAGCAAAGGGTTCTCAAGATATTGAGCGGACATTATATTCCTATATCCAGAGTAGATTGACCCTTGACCTTTGACCTGAAAAACAATAAGGATCCTCTTCTACTCATAACTAACCCACATATGAAATATCATTATCATCAAGTGAATGGTTCTCAAGATATTGAGCGGACAACACATGGTCTACAGACCGACCGACCGACAGGTGCAAAACAATATGCCCCCTCTTTTTCAAAGGGGGGCATAAAAAACTTGCCTACATCGTCAAAATCTGAAATTGTTGGCCTGAAAAACTACTTATTAATTTATATTTTTGGGGGGACTTTAACAACAAATTGTACCTTTGTGGTTCTTGAGAAATAGATTTCTTAAAGAATTCCAGATGTAATCCCCCCCCTCTACTGTGGCCTCATCCTGACCCCAGGGTCATGGTGTGACTACTTGAATCCACACTAAACTACAATGCTTGAATATCAACATGACACACATTCTGGGGAAGCAGAATATTTAAAGAATTCTTTAAATTTGTACACTCTTATTAAGTCTCTGCCCTGTGCTGGGAATCACAGTGTGAACAAACTGGAAACTACATTACATGGAGATCCTTGCATAATAATTTGAAAAGATGTGCTCTTATGATTTCTGAAGAACTGTTTTTCTGATTTCTGTGTAAAATTGAATTCACTATTATAACCTTCCTGACCTATGAGTCAAATTTAAATCTTCATTAATTATGCCTTAAATGTAAGCTTTAGCTCCACTGATTCTGTGGGTCTGTCAAAAGGACTTTTCAATATTCCTAAAAATGATATACAATAAAAATGAAAGCTACGATTTAAAATTTCATAAATCCAGCATGCTTCTTACAAAAGATCAAGCAAGGTCCTTCTCAACAAATAATTCATAAACTAGTTATGGAAAACTCCAGCTGTACAACTATTCTCAATCCAACTTACATATTCTGGCTTTTTGGATTTATCGCCTCCCCGAGCCACCGTTCTTTCCATTCCTCCTAAATGTTTGTCGAGATACTCCAGGTCTTTAAACATCAGTTCCTCATGAATGATGTCTAAATCTCTAGAGGGATCAACGTCACCTTCCACATGTACGATTTCTTCATCATCAAAAGCTCCTACCAATGGGAAAGGTAATTTATAACTTATTCCCTTTCAGTTTAAAGATTTAATACTAAAAGCATCATTATCTCAAAAGAAAAATTAACTTTTGTATAAGATGATACAATTACATTGCATAAAGTAAAAACAGAACTTTTCTAAAAAAAAAAAAAATTAACTACAGTCGGACCTCATTACCTTGAACTCAATGGGGACCGAGAAAAACTTCATAGATTTGTTACAGATCAAGATATTGAGGTTAAAATACATATTAAAGAAAATGTAGTTGGAACTTTGACATATTCATGGATATTCAAGATATTGATGTCTGAGATGTATATCAAAGTATATCTAATATCATTCCACATAATACTATGTTTTATAATTCTATGCATCTGCCTCAAAAATGAAATGAACTACATTTTTATGAATCAAATACCATAAATGGGTACTTTTGGTGCACTGAAAATGTTGGATTTCTTGGCAGATGAGGAAAATTAACCAAAAATAGAAGCAGGTTTATGTTATGAAATCTTATTACAGTAAAATACATTATAACGAACCTTCAAGCCCAGCAAAAAACAGTTTATCATAGCCAATTGTATCTAATTCAATTTTTGATATTTTAATCCCAGTGGCGAATAAATATTACTTTGCAATAAGCGTGAATTCATTATCAACATGTTCATTGTAAGTGAGTTTTACAGTATACATCATTTGTACCAAACAATACGTACTAACAACATGAAAGATTCCATCACAAGCACTTATATTGGACAGAAAGGCATTTCCAAGACCCTTTCCCTCGTGTGCACCTTTAACAAGTCCGGCAATGTCTACTATGTTCAGGTAGGCTGGTACCTTACTACAATATGCAAAGTGAATTCAGTATATTGAATACATCATATGATTTCAATAAATAGGATCCATCTGATCAGGTGACTGCAATTTACTGGATACATCACGAGCTTGCAGTATATTGGATACCTTACGTAATTGCAGTGATTTGGATATGTAATGCTGTATAAAACAGCGTTCCTGTATTGATTTTCAATGCATTCACAAGCAACTGCACATCCTCAAGCATATAATATCAATACATAATTTTGCTCATTTTCATACAGTCTCAGTTGCAAATATTAAATGTTTCACCCTAGAAATAGATTGGACCCCCCCCCCCCCTTCAAACAAGATGTGTTTGTGAAACAATGATGTACACGTATGACAGAAAAGTAATTCTGGTACCCAAAGAAAGGTCTTATCACAAGAATATACACTGTACATGTGAAATATGAAAGCCCTACCATTAACCATTCCAAAGTGATAGCCTAGATTAAAGTTTTTCAAAAGTAGGTCAAAGTCATAAGGAATACACATGTGAAATATGAAAGCTCAATCACCAACAAAGGTTAAAGTTTTCAAAAGGTAGGTAAAAGTCAAAGGTCAGAGTTACAAATTTTGGTACCAAAAGGTCTTGACATAAGGAATACACATGTGAATTATGAAAGCCCTATTACCATTTAATCAAAGGTTATGGCTGTCGAATCTCCAATGACAGGAGAATACAACTTGCCATGGGTGTACGGACTATCCCCTCCCTCTGTGGAAAAAATTCATCAAGCAGTCAGGTAACCCCTTTACCTAACTTGTCAATTACATTTGAGTTAGTGTTAATGTCAAACTCTGGAAAAGACAGGAAATTTCACTCTATTTTCTATTTTACCTAGCAGGTTTGTAGTGGGTACACAGATGATCAAATCTCACATCCGGTACTGGAACGCGACCTGTCAAAATAAAACATTTAAAAATTAATCCAATCATACAATTCCTAAGAACTAAATTTACATTACATGCAGCAGCTCTCAAGGAACCGATTTCTAGTATAAATCTGATATTAAGTCTACTCACTTTCATTTGGGTCAATGGTACAGAAAGGAAAATTTTCAGCAGTTGCAGCACTTTTGGTTAGAACATTAAAAAATGTTGACTTCCTAAAAAAAAATTTTAAAAATCTTGAAAATACACAACACAAGCTTTAACTACAAGATTTGCATTTAGTGTTAAATCTAAAGCAAACTAGCATGGTGCCACACCATGCCCTTTTTAACTGCACCATGCCCTTTTTACTCTATAATTTTTTTTTTAAATATCTGTTAATATAAACAATTGTTCTTTATTTCACAAGGTTACTTGAAAAGTTTTAAAATCAAGGCAGCAGGTACTAACTTTTAAAGAGGCTAAATGATTATTCTATTACTATCATAGTATGATACAATGAAAGTGCCCTGAAATTGTCTTGCCGCAACGAAAAGTGCCCTTTTGAACATATGATATGTGTGCCCTCTCTAGATCCTAGATTTAACACTAGCATTAATACTTTGTCAAAAGAAATAAATGGATGCATATATACATTTCAGAAACTGGATCAAAATATAAATTACCCCACATTTGGTAAGCCTACAATTCCAATCTTTAAGTTAGTCCCCATCCTCCCAATGAGAGGAGGAGGACCAGTGGCTTCATCCTTTTTCTTTGGTGGCATGATGACACGATTTACACCCACTGAAAAAAACCCTCACAAAATACACAATTATAATGATAAATACATAAAAGGAATCAGTGACAGAAAATGTACAGACGACTCCAAAAAATATTTAAAGTCAACAGACAGCAAAAAAAAAAAAACCTTCATAAATTCATTTATCATCATTTATACAGATTTTTATGGTTTATTGTTTATACAGTAACAATTTACGAGTGCATGCTACATGTATTTGAAAGAGGAATGTTTATACTTGCATAATCAGACTGAGTCTGAATCAATTTTGTATATTTTGTCTATTCTTCTGGACAAAGTGAAATAATTTGTGTTTGTCATTGGATAAATAAGGAAATGCCTTTGACCATGTTGACAGTAGACTATTTACTCTTGAGCATTCAACATTTAAACAAAAACATGCACTAGTGTAATAGCAAGCGAAGCAACAAGCTCGCTCCAATGATTACACATGTGATTCACGTGATTTGCTCTTCATCATCTGAAAAATGATGGGGATTACTCAAAAATGTCTCCATCACTGTGGTATACTTCATTGACAACCCCGTCAGTAAATAAATAGATTGTTGGGAAAGTACCACAGACGTTTTTAAATTCCGGACAAGCTTTCTCCTACCTTCGTACGTCTTGTTATTGTTAAAAGTAATGTTGCAAAATGTTAAGGGTCTTCGCTTGTCTCAAGGGGGACCAACGATCATACAAAAAAAAATCTCAAAGCTGCTACTAGCAAATTGTCACATGTCACAATATAAACAGGTCCAGTCCAAAGACTCTTTCTACCTATGTAGCTACTTATAGCTACCTAGATATTTAAACCTACTCCAGGTAGCTATTTTTACCTTCACTTTTTCCTTTTTCCTCTACATGCATTTTAGGCCATGCCAATTTGTAATCTAGTTCGTCGGATTCGCCGCTTCTATTTGTAACAAATCCAAATTATAATATTATCAAAAAATAATATCCGCCCGCGTGTTCAAAAATATCCGTAAATATTTTTTTTTAGTTTTTACAATAAGCGCACAAATAACTTTGATGTATATGCTGACAAATGACAGAAGCACGGACTCTCGAGAAATTTCCTAACAGTGTAATTACGGTTAAGTTATTCATGATGTCTATCTTAATATGTACGATACTTCATAACACTGGATTGGAAGTTGTTCGTTATGCTGGAATCGAACTGGAAGCCGATGAAACTTTTGAAGCGCTATTCAATGCCACTATTTAGAGAGCATTGATAGCATATGATTGATTGTTTGATTAGCCTATATATTGACCGAAGTCTCTTTTGAGAATATTTCACTCACATGAAGACGTTACCATTGCCGGTGAAGGGCTGCAAAATTTAGGCCAATGCTCAGCGCTTATGGCACTGAGGGATCTTTATCGTGCCAAACCTGCTGTGACAAGGATCTCAGTTTTTGCAGTCCTATCTGAAGGACCGCCCCATTTATTCGCCTCTTACAACAAGCAAGGGGTACTGATCGATGACTATTTTAAACCGGACCGACAGTTAACGACAAATTCACAAAAGGTTTGGTGATGTCATATCAAAATTCAAGAAAATGCTCAAAGCGATGCAATGGATATTGCAGTTGCAATGAATGTCAAAACTGGATGTGTCCCTAGCAATATGCATATCTCTGAATCGAAAGTTTGTAGAAATGAAACTTAAATAAAATGCTTCAAAAAGACCTTATCAGTTAATGTTGCAAAGTACATGTATTAGGTATAAAGAAAATAAGTCTTTGAAACCTGAAATACTTCTTATTTATTGTAAACTATATCAACAAAGTTGAAAAATATTAAGTTCATATGGTAAACAAATGATATTTGATGATTTTAGATCTTTATTTTTAGGCGCCCGCTTTTAAAATCACACTTAATTCAATTAAAAATATTTATATTTCTTGTATTCGCTCGCCTCATAATTTTTATCTCCAAAATTAAAAATAATATTTGTAAAATAATTTCGCCCTCTCGCCTCACTTTTTTTGTTTGAAAATCCGAAGAACTATTTTACAAATTGGTGTGGCCTTATGGCAAAATGTAGGAACGACTCAATATGGTGTGTACCAAATTTCTTGATTTACTTACACTGACGGTGCAGTGAATACCACAAAAATGTTGGACAAAAACTGATTGCTTTCTAACCTCTCAAATTTGCATCAATAACTACACCCAGTTCCATTTTCTAGGAGCTTTGGATCAAAGCTACGTGATAAGAAGTCTAGAATGTCTTACAAATCTGTATTAATTTAAAGTTTACCTTCATTCAATAGGTGAAAATAAAATAAAACTTAATTTGGCATCTTTTACAAACCAAACGTTTGTGGCATGTATGTATCCAACTAACAAAATGGTCCATGAAACTAAATTGTGCGAACAATATGAATATTTCAACACATAATTTAACATAACATAAACTTGATATGTTGATGTCGATCAAGACCCCATAGCCTCTCTTGGCTGTTTGCATCTCTACACAAGGTAATTAGAAAACAGCGATATATTTACCCTTTTAAGAACGTTCAAAAAGAACAAAAATATCGTCCCTTTCACGTATAAACCACAAAACAGAAAGAAAAGCTGTAAATATGTTGATAGTTACCGGCAAATAACGTGGTTTACCCAATATGGCGAAATCTCACAGGAAACGGAAGTTTGTGCTGCCATCTACAATGTATCTTTTTTTTCGATCCCGATGAAAATAGTGTTTCATTTTATTATTATTATTTTTTTTTTTTTTTTTCATTTTAAAGTTTAGCATTAAATTGCATATCATATTCAAATCTAGGATGAGTGAAATTTCATGCAACCAATTTATCGATAAATGATTATCACGCAACCAATTTATCAAATGATTATAGAACATTTAGACGTCAAAATTCGAGTTCACACTCATAAATATTTTTGAACTTCATCTTTTAAAGTACATAAAACTAATATGCTGCAATGGATCCTTTAAAGCTAGCCAGATTCAGTGTAAATTGGACAAGAAATGTAGAAGCTATAATTTTTTTTTAAATGTGTTAATTTCTATGAAATACATAGGGGAAAATTAATCTGTTTATGATATTGTATTGCATATAGCTGTAACTTATCAGATGATACTGAAGGCATGGTAAATGTATATGCTGCCCTGGTGGTGTAAAAAAAAAAAAAAAAAAAAAAAAAAAAAAAAAAAGTCTAAAATAGAAAACATTCCACAAGAGTAAAAGGTACAA
Organism: Ostrea edulis; assembly: GCF_947568905.1. NCBI lineage: Eukaryota > Metazoa > Mollusca > Bivalvia > Ostreida > Ostreidae > Ostrea > Ostrea edulis. The sequence continues at coordinate 41,856,943 of NC_079165.1, forward strand.
ATTTTCAGCTTTTATCAACTATACCAACCTTCCATCACAATTTTAACAAAGTTATTTGCATTTCGAAGCTTATCGCAAGAATGTAATAAAACTTTCTAGATCGTTGCAAAATCTCAGTTTATATGTATTATACGATTTACCTTGCAAAATGAATAAATAAAAATAAATAAATGTTTATTCGATATATATACATATATATCACAAATAAACATACATAAATAACAAGAGGCCCACAGGCCTTATCGGTCACCTTAATACTAGTGAAAAAGTATCACTACTTCCATGGGCTAAGAAATCTAGAAAAAAATCCTGTTCTGAATATCTAAACTAAATTCTTATGTTCAGTAACAGTATAAAACAAGATGTGTTCTTAATACTTGACTGCCCTCAAAAGTGCATACACTGATGAAAAGCTTTAGATAATAGGTGTATTAACATTAATACATCAAAAGATATGACTAATCTGGACTTATCTTAAAGTCATAAATTCACCATATTTTGTACATCCTTTTCTGCTATTCCTAAGTATGCATTTAGATTTTATATAGTATCAGCAAACTTACACATAAATACTATATACTAAGTTTGACCCCACCCTGGGGTCAAAACCCTTACTCTGGAGGAAATCAAATTTACAATTCTGGTAAAAGACTACCTGCTCTATCCATTTAGTTTCAATTTAGTATCAAAAGATTGCACTAAAGAAAATGTTATTTAAGTGTTTTACACATAAACACTATATAACAAGTTAGGCCCCGCCCTGGGGTCAAATCCCTACCCCGGGGATCGTGAAATTTACAATTTTGGTAGAGGCCTTCCTACTCTACATCACTATGCATTTAGTTTTTCTTACATGTGTGTGGTTTTAGATTTTTGAAAAATTGTCATTTTGGGGCAGTTTTTGTCCTGTCCCTAAGGCCCCAGGGGTGCAGGAATCCTCAGATTTACAATTTATGTTCCCTTTGTTCCAAATATGTTACCATTTGAAAAGAATTGGAATGATAGTTATCAACAAATCGTATAAAATAGTTGGGAGCTTGTATCACTCTTTTGATGGTGAAATCATACTTCAAGTGTTATAACGAGCAATAACATTTTGGTGTAATGAACATCCTTAAACTCCTTGTATGAGCATGAACTTGAAAAAACCCTTATGAACTAAATTGCAGAATTCACACACACAAATAAAACACTACATAAAACTGGATTTAACGACTAAAACTTCTATAAAAATAACAATATAATTGTAAAGAGCTATCACAGTGCTAATTAATAAACTGGAAATGATGCGTTCTCAGCAATATCCCTCCAATTGCTGTCATTTGATGATACTTAACACTTTTTCTGAAGGTACCACTGAGATATAGATCTACAAGTCATGACAAGAACACCTGTTGTATGTCCCCCCCTCAAATCACTTCAATTTTTCGCGCTCTGTGGGTCGAACCTCCCAATTAATAAATGTAACCCTTACACTCTTCCAAATAAAGGTAAACACGGGATTTGAATGTCTCTTTCAAGCCCACTTAATGATCAGTATCGGACGAAATGAAAGCAAAAGACCAGTTCCCCTTTTCATCCCGGAATCAATTGAACACGACGTTAAGAGGAGGAAAACGCTATGTTGGATTTAATTAGCAATGTTTCTCAAATAGCATTTGTATACCAAGATACCCTCATTTAAACGGTGAATCTGATGCGTTGATTGAAATTATACAAGCGAGGGTTGAAAATGTTAAACGGGTGATATTGTAATCGCGGGGAATCTTGTACAATATCACATAATGGGCGTCATGTCAGATGTGCACTGTGTTACCCCCGCCAGTCACCTTGTCCCTCCCTCGTATTGTGCTGATGGTAAATAACTCTCCTTTTTTATTTACTTTTGGTATTTTATTGATATTTTGGCCTTTAACTATGACAGGTCGTCATTGTTGGACTCCGTTTACTTAGACTCAAAGTGAGTTGATTGCGATTTCAAAAGCATTATATTTCAATCACAGTAATTCTCACGATGTGTATATATATATTTAGTTTGGGAAAAACATTTTAAAATCATGTCAGAAAGCGTGTGCATTGTACTTTACATATACACATTGAGCAAATTCATGTTTTTTAAAAAGTTATACAACAAGAAAAATCTCAAAATCAATAGATATCAGCAACGCCAAAGTATGGATTCCTTCTGAAATTTAACCGCTTGAGAAACGATCCAAATCGGCACGAGTTGCGTCTCTTCTACCACATTTGAAAAACATTTAGTATTCAATAATGTAAGTCAAATATCGAAGTACTGTCAATAAAAAATACACGGAGAATGTTTTTTATGCGTTGCACATTCTAAGGATGCATATGTGAGTTTATCTCAGAATAAAAAAAATCTATCAGGACTACCTGCGTTAATGATACGGGACATGCAGCCTATACAAATAATTGAACAACAGGATCAGCTAGGTAGAAAATCTAAAAAATGAAAATACTATACAGCAAAACAATATCAAGACAGAGTTTCAAAATTATGGAAGTACAATTTTTCGGAACGACATGTCCCTTTTTCAGGACGATAGAATATGATATAATTTTTTAAAAGATTATTCTAATTTAATCAGAACAAATCTTAAAATATAATATTCTATAAATATACTTTAGTGTCTATAGAATCATTACCCATCAGGTCAATCAGGTCATAGGACATTACACTATCAGGGCATTACACCGACCAGATAGAGTATTTACATAGAAATGAAAACTAAATAAAAATGCCAACTAACACTAAAACTAAACTACAAACCTGATAACAAACAAACGTCTACATATTGAAATTATCGAGTGTTATAAGGGGCAATAGAAAAGTCTATTCGGAACGAGTGTCAAGACTGAACTGACTTAATAAATAAAGTAAAAAAAACTTCAACAAAGAACAGGTCAACTAATCAGTATAATTAGACGGTATATTAATTATTTCTAATGTATAGTGCAGTGGGCAAGTCGCCTTAACTTGCACGGGAAATAGACAACCCCATCCATCACAGTCTTCACTGGTATCTGAGCACGCCGCATCCAGCTGGCTAAAGGGGTATGGATCTACCCCGCGTGAAAAGTCTGGCTCTGGTGGACAGCGCGGATGAAACCCAACTGCGGTTTAACGGAAAGAAAGGCGGATCAGGAAAGCGTTGTGGAACACAAATAGGGCACACAGAGACACGAAGAACACTGTTGGCCATCCAATGCACCTCAAACCATCTCCATCTGTCTCGACCTGCCTTGCCACTAAACAAAGGTGGGTGGGGAAAAGACTGCGCAACTCTCCCTCACTTTAATCCAAGTCTAGCGCAAGTCAACACACTCAGCACAACCCCCCAAAGCCCTGAAGCGATGGACGCGTGGTGAATTATTAGGTATGGACACACTGGGAGCTGACAGTCACAGACCTGCACACAGGCGGCTCAGGGTATGTGGTCGCTCTGTACTGGAGCGAAGCAGAAATGGAATTCGGCAGCCACCTGGGTGTCTGAGCAGCCCTTTTAAGGATCGTTTTGCTCACCCCCATGGGGGAAGGAACTAGAAAAGGTGCTCTAAAATTAGTCTGCTGCACATCACCCTGGCCAGTATACCGCGACTGGCGGGGATTTCTCTCAGTGATCGAACAAAAAAAAGTGAATGCGCGCACCCTGCAGGATAACAAGGAAAACAGGCCAGAAAGGAGAACTGCACTGGTCGCCAGAGAGTTAGCTCGCTACAACGTGGATATAGCATCCCTCAGTGAGACACGCTTTGCAAATGGATGGCATCTAGCAGAGCTGAACGGGGGATACGCCTTCTTTTGGAGTGACAGAAACAGTTCCGAACGACGTGAGACAGGTGTGGGGTTTGTCATCAAATCCCATCTGGGACGTAAATTTATAAAAAAAAAAAAAAAAACCCTTCAGCTGCCGATTGGAAATAAGTGTGCAATACTGATCAGTGCCTATGCTCCAATGGTGACAAACCCAGATGACATCAAGGACAAGTTCTATGAAGAACTGGACACCCTCATATCAGCAGTCCCACAGTCTGAGAAACTATTTGTTCTCGATGACTTCAATGCCACAGTAGGGACAGACCACCAGACCTGGGAAGGAATCATTGGCAAGCACGGAATCGACAAGTGTAACAGCAACGGTCTGCTGCTGCTCAAGATGTGTGCTGCGCATGACCTTGTCATCACAAACATTACATTCCGCCTACCTACCCGTAACAAGAAATCATGGATGCACCACCATCGATTATGTTATCACCAGAAGGATCAGAGTGACCAAGGCTATGTGTGGCGCTGAATGCTGGACTGATCACCGTCTCATTGTGTCCAAGCTAAAAGTCTGCATACTTCCAATAAACAGACCTCAAGGTCAAGAGACTAGACGTCTCCAAACTGAAGAGCAGCAAAGTTGCATAAGACTTATCCAACGTTCTCTAAAGTAAGCTGAAATACGATGCAAGATGATGAGGCAAGCATAGAGGATCAATGGTCAGTCTTCAGAGAATTCGTCTACTTAACCGCCTATGAACGCTTCGGACCAGCCACCCGTCGTAACCAAGATTGGTTCGATGAAATCGATTGATTGATTGAATATTGTTTAACGTGCCTCTCGAGAATATTTCACTCATATGGAGACGTCGATGAAAACGAGGAAGATATACAGGCACTGCTTGCAGAGAAACAACAGTTCTTCGAATCACAGCAGAATGACCCATCCTTATGAGCCAAGAATGATGTCCTTGCCAACGTAAGACAGAAAGTCCAGAAGTTGCGTGAGATGAAGGAAACCTGGTTCAGCAACAAGGCAGATGAAATCCATGGCTATGCTGATAGATATGACACCAAGCCTTTTTATGATGCACTGAAAGCTATGTACAAACCCCAGTCATCCGGATCCTCGCCCCTCCTCAATGTAGATGGGACCTAGCTGCTGATAGAGAAGAATTAGATACTAAAGCGATGGGCTGAACACTTTGACAACAGCGTCCTCAACCGCCCAGAAATAGTCAACGACAAAGCCATAGACCGCCTGTCTCAAGTGAAAACCAACCACGAACTAGACAAGCTCCCCACTGAAAAAGTCACAAAGGCTGTCAATCAATTCTCCTGTGACAAAGCACCGGGGTCAGACGCTATTCTTGCAGAAGTATACAAGGCAGGAGGCTCCACTATGGTACAGAAACTGACTAAGCTCTTCCAAGCCATGTGGCATGAGGAAAAGTCCCACAACAATTAAAGGATGCTAGTATTGTTCATATCTGCAAAGGCAACTGCCAGTCTTGTAGCAATCACAGAGGCATCTCCCTTCTGTCAATTGCTGAAAAGATTCTGGCCCTAGTACTGCTCAACTGTCTCCTTCAACACCTTGAACAAGGACACCTTTCAGAATACCAGTGCTGTTCCGCGCTGAACGTTGGACGACCTCTACATGACCTTTGCCCATTCGACAAAGGCCTTCGACACGGTTATCAGGGAAGCTTGTGAAAGATCATGGAGAAGATAGCTGCCCCAGCAAGTTTGTCACGATGGCATGATGATGAAGGTACTGGATGATGGAGACGAGTCAGAAGCCTTCCCAGAGACAAACGGTGTGAAACAAACGCTTTGTGCTCGCTTTAACCCTTTTCAGAATAATGTTCTTGGCCATGATCGATGATGCCTTCCAAGAATGTGAGGACGGAATTCCTATTCGGTACAGAATGGACGGCATGTTCTCCAACCTTCGACACCTGCAGGCTGTCACAAAGGTGAAAGAAACTGTCACCAGGGACTTTTTGCTCGCTGATGACTGTGCCCTCAATACCAACACATAGTGTTAGCAGATAAAGCAGAATGAAATGGACTGCTTCTCGCGTGCCTGTGACAACTTTGGTCTTACCACCAGCACCAAAAAGACTGAAATGATGTACCAGCCTGCCCAAGGCAAGCCATACCAGGAACTTAACATCATCACAGTCAAAGGGCAAAGCTTGCAGGCAATGCACAACTTCACCTATCTGGGAAGCACCCTTTCACAAGCGGTGAATATCGCCGTCGAGATCAACAACAGGATTGCTAAGGCCAGCTCTGCCTTTAGGAAATCGCGTGAGAACGTATTGGAGCAAAGAGGATTCAACCTCATCACCAAGTTGAAAGTCTACCATGCAGTGGTAATCACCATCCTCCTGTATGCAAGCGAGACATGGACGGTCTATAGCAGACACGCCAGACAGCTCAACCACTTCCATTTCAGCTGTCTTCGCAGACATCTTCGCATCAAATGGCAGAATAAAATCCCTGATGTGGAGGTCCTTGAATGGCCAGTGTCGTCATTCTACTACAGAAAGCGCAAGCCAGATGGGCTGGACATGTCGTTCGGATGCTTGACTGTCGACTGCCGAAACTATTGTTCTACGGCGAGTTGTGCCAGGGCAAGCAAACAGTTGGGGGACAGAAGAGACGGTGCAATAACAGTCTCAAAGCATCTTTCAAAGACCTAACATTGATGTCAACCCATAGGACACTTGCACTGGACTGTTCATGCTGGCGAAGCTAACTTACTGATGGAGCTCATTTCTCTGAAGCACGACGCACCGCAGATGCCCGGCGAAAACGTGTCGTGCGCAAGGTCATAGCTGCTTCCACTTCTTCTTTGTACATTTTGTCGAGTTTTCGGTTTTGAATGCTGAAAATTCCACTGGAGGATCTGAATTCACCTTTTTTGTAAAACCGCTCGTCAGATACAACATGTAGCTACCTATTGACTTCAGTTATATATACGATTCTTTGTATCGAACAACTACCGTAGACACTTTGTCTGTTTTCTTTATGACAATGTCATCACGGTTTTTGAGAGATTGGAGAGCAGCTCTTTCGTCCTTGTTGAGGTTGTCTGAAATATATGCATGGTCGTAGAGACAAGAGATGTTTGAGACCATTTCTTTGTAATCTTTTCGCAAATTCTATGGTCGTTATAACGATCTAGTTCGTCAATACAACCTCGCATTGGGTCAAATGCTGTCTGACGTGTTTCATACCGATTGTTAAGCCGTTCTTGGCACACTGATTTTGACTGCGGATAACTCCGTTTACCTGATCAGGATATGGGGCTCACGGCGGGTGTGACCGGTCAACAGGGGATGCTTACTCCTCCTAGGCACCTGATCCCACCTCTGGTGTGTCCAGGGGTCCGTGTTTGCCCAACTATCTATTTTGTATTGCTTGTAGGAGTTATGAGATTGATCACTGTTCGTTATCTTCACCTTGCATATATATATTTAAAAAGAGACGAATGCTGCTTATATAACTTTTTGTCCTAATTTCAGACTAAGGTTACATAAACAAGGTCAAGGTCACCAAGTCTATGTATATAATAGAGAAATCTCAAGCAACCTTAAATTCAACAAAGGTTGCTTTTAGCTGCAATAATGCAGCCCTCTCCGACTTGAGGGGGGGGGGGGATACAAATCCTTAGGATCTCCGAAATGATGCAGATGCGGGAGTGATTCACTCCCTCAACATTTTCGATCATTCTAAACATTTGCTGGTTTTCTTTACGTAAATGAAAATGATATTATATGTTTTTTAGTCAATACAACCTGCAACTTACGATTTGTGAGATTCTATTAAACCGTCTTTAACAATTTCGATCCTTCGGATGAGACCGCAAAAACCGATGCCCCGTGTCACAGAAGGTGTGGCACGATAAAGATCCCTCCCTGCTCAAAGGCCATAAGTGCCAAGCATAGGCCTAAATTTTGCAGCCCTTCACCGCTAATGGTGACATCTCCATGTGAGTGAAAAATTCTCGAGAGGGACGTTAAACAATATTCAATCAATCAATCGTCTCAAATTGTGCGTCATATTTGATGTAACTTCCGGTTGTCAAGTCATTTGCATATGTCCATATAAGATAGTGTTTTCATCAATGGGTGAGTACGGAGTTTTGTCAGTATTTAAAAAGTTTTAAATCTATATAAAGTTAAAAAACGAACAACAGTGTGTATTTTTTTCTGCCACCATATGCTTTTCCTTTCTTTGTCGGAATGGCTCGATCCCGTGGGGATTCGGGTTAGAATAGGTCCTCAGTATCCCTTGCTTGTCGTAAAAGGCGAGTAAATGGGGTGGTCCTTCGAATGAGAACGCAAAAACTGAGGTTCTGTGTCACAGCAGGTGTGGCACGATAAAGATCCTTCCCTGCTCAATGGCCATGAGCGCCGAACATAAGCCTAAATTTTGCACCCCTTCATCGGCAATGGTGACGTCTCCATATGAGTGAAATATTCTAGTGATGGACGTTAAACAACATACAATCAATCGGAATGGCTCGAGTACCTACATTTTCGCGCTGCTTGTCAATGTTTAAATTTTTTAGTAGATCCACCTACGAGACCTCGGGATACATATACCTAAGCTTTACGCAGTGACCTTGGATCAGGAAGCAACAACTGTGTTAAAAATTTGGTTTGTTACATTGGTATGACCTCGACACAAATATCACATATAGTGACCTTGATCTTGTCAATATGTGTCAGCTAGGTGTGGATTTTTCTCTTCAGGCCATTGTTCGTGATATTCGGGTTCAAAGTTCATCCGTCGACTAAGTGAGTAGAAACGCTATACACGTGGAACTCGGTGAAGAGTTGTTTATTCCTGTATTATACACTCTCACTTAGGACATTAGCCGTAGTATAGCCCCCAAATGCAGGTATAACTCTTTACTCTTTAACCCGCTAGTTCATCATACTCAGTTAGCTCTTACACTACCAGTCCATTTAGTCATTTATAAGCAATACATGCAGATCATGGACGTAATTTATGTCTGTTAAGGTATTCAATGTATAATGACCATATTTCATATCTAATAGATGGATGGTGGAATTTTTCTAACCATGGTATCATTTTGAAGGGTTCATCAAATAGAAATAATCCACCATAGGAATTTTCTAAATTTTGTTTACTGCTTGATTTATTTCAACTAGAATTTAACATTGAAGTATATGGGAAAAGCATTTTTTATTACAATATTTTAGAAAGAAATTATATTTTTATACAAATCTCTTAGTAGAAAGTTACATACACTTTCACTTAATGAAATAAAATTAATCATTGACCACACACATTTTTAGAAAATTAGATTTTTCTTATTTTTACAAAGCGCAGACAACTCTTCCAAAAAGTTTTAAGTGCAAAAAGGTCAGCTTCTAATCATTTACCAGTCATGTTAAATTCATCTGCTTCACTTTCATCATTATTTAACGATAAACATTTATGTTGATCTAAATCTTTCAAATTTGTTCATTGTCCTTTCATTATACATGGAATATCTTAAAACGGAGGTTCGTGTCACGGCAGGCGTTGGCACGTTAAAGAAATTTCACTACCACGGCTTTTGTATATAGCGTAGGCATAAATTCAACTTGTAGTATTTCACCTACAGCTGATGAGGTTCAATACATGTATGAGGGAATAATTCATGAAGGAAAGTTAAAAAAAAAAAAAAAAAACAGCAATGAAACAAGCATACTCCTCTTGTAGGAGTTATGTACCTTTATTTGAATGGATTGTCCGTCCCCTCCCCCAGTTTTCACGTTAGAACCTCCTCATCAGAAATATGTGTACATGTATGTTGTAGGGATTTGATTTTCTTCATTTACAAGAAGAAAATAACAGGTTACTTTTCTAGTTTTGAAGAAGTATCATTAAATGGGTAGTGGGTACATGGTTTGTCCATCTAACTTCTCTTACAGTTTTCAAGCTAGGGTCTTTGTAAAGAAATTGGAGATGTACGTATTGCATGAATGTTTATTCCCTACTTTTTTTTTTTTTTTTTTTTTAGATTTTCTTAATTAAACTGTATTTATTTCAAAGAAACAAGAACATGATTAAATAGTAATAAATTTTTATACACATCATTTGATTTGTTGAGACTGGAAATTAAGTGCATATATCAGCACTTATATCAATTCCTCTCTCATTATGATAAGTTAACAAAAAAGTTGGAAAGTACAGGTTCTGGAACTTAGTCAATTTAGGGTAATTGTGATTTTCATGGCAGTTTGCCAATCAATGTGATAGACAACAAACACCTTAATAAAAACCTGTAATAAACATGTGACGGGCATGTTATACCTCCTATATAAACATGTGACGGGCATGTTATACCTCCTATATAAACATGTGACGGGCGTGTTATACCTCCTATATAAACATGTGACGGGCGTGTTATACCTCCTATATAAACATGTGACGGGCGTGTTTCCTATATAAACATGTGACGGGCATGTTATACCTCCTATATAAACATGTGACGGGCATGTTATACCTCCTATATAAACATGTGACGGGCGTGTTATACCTCCTATATGAACATGTGACGGGCGTGTTTCCTATATAAACATGTGACGGGCGTGTTATACCTCCTATATAAACATGTGACGGGCATGTTATACCTCCTATATAAACATGTGACGGGCATGTTATACCTCCTATATAAACATGTGACGGGCGTGTTATACCTCCTATATAAACATGTGACGGGCATGTTATACCTCCTATATAAACATGTGACGGGCGTGTTTCCTATATAAACATGTGACGGGCGTGTTATACCTCCCATATAAACATGTGACGGGCGTGTTATACCTCCTATATAAACATGTCACGGGCGTGTTTCCTATATAAACATGTGACGGGCGTGTTATACCTCCTATATAAACATGTGACGGGCGTGTTATACCTCCTATATAAACATGTGACGGGCGTGTTATACCTCCTATATAAACATGGGACGGGCATGTTATACCTCCTATATAAACATGTGACGGGCGTGTTATACCTCCTATATAAACATGGGACGGGCATGTTATACCTCCTATATAAACATGTGACGGGCGTGTTATACCTCTTATATAAACATGTGACGGGCGTGTTATACCTCCTATATAAACATGTGACGGGCGTGTTATACCTCCTATATAAACATGGGACGGGCATGTTATACGTGTATCTTTTCCGGTACTTTTAATTGTTACAAAATCTTTCTTACTTTGTGCTCAGCTATTGATTCTGCAATGGAACTATCACTCAGCTTTGAAATTTTATTCACAGTAGTAACTGGCGTCAGTAAATGAAGTAACCGACACCTATTTCTAAACCTCGTGACATCATCAAGTTTTGAAACAATGTCCGCACATTTAATTTTATGGGTTTTTATAACATGCTATCGCTTCATATTTTGCTTATCATCTCTTTAAAGAAAACTGAAGCTTTGAAAGTGAAGATGACATTTATATTAAACAAGTTCTCAACCTGAGAATTTCATTCTTTCTCTCTGTCGTCGCCGTGTTGGATGACGGTTACTGCAGTTACGGAACAGTCGGTCAACAAATTATTAATTACATTATAATTCATAAAGAAACGAACGTTCGTTATATAACTGGAGGGTTGTTTCACAGTGCTTTTGAATAAGTTTACATAAATAGGGAAGAGATCACTGTACATCTATTTATATAACAAAAAAAGCCTTCAGCAACCCCAAATTCAACAAAGGTTGCTTTCTCTCTTTAATTCATATTTCACGCAGTTTGAGTATATACATGTAGTGTGTAATTGTCGAGACTACACAAATTAGTGCACGTACACTATTACTTACATGGTCACAATAAACAATTGATTATGATGTTATTTTTCCTCTTGAAAATATTAATGTTTACTTAGCTCACAGCAGTTATGTATAAACAAGCAAAATAGAATGAAATGAGTACGTATTGGTGTAACAGACCCATTAAGAATCAAACAATATAGAAAATAGGTTATTTATCCTAAAAGGTCTACAAATAATTATTTTACTGAAAAAATACAAAAAAAACCGATATTATGAAAATCATTATCTTTTTTATTTCGTCATGTATCCTTTATACACAAGAGATAAATGACATAGTTTCCTTACTTCTTTGGGCATATATCAGCATGCTTCTGAAGAAGTACATGCAAAAAAAAAGTAGCCGAGTTAATTCAACTTGCCTTGGGATATTTTATAGTACTACTAGTTACGCAGCATTTTCTATACTTATATATTATATATATATATATATATATATATATATATATATATATATATATATATATATATATATCAAAATGCAAGATAAATAATCTCTTGTACAGTAACCTACTACATCGTATTATGTTATGCCTTCTCCTTTCTATATTTTTTTTAATTCCTCGGAGATTTCTGCAGTACACTCTAGTCAATGCCTATTTTGACATTTGTGACCACAACTAACTAGGTGAACTAATTTGATAGCCGTGATTAAAGCTACTAATTTGTGTAAACCTGATAATGTTCAGGACAGGACAATATAACAGCCTCGTGTTTTTATTATCTCGTCACGTCTAACCCTTCTCTAGAGAAACTGAAAAATTCCTTTATTTATGGTATCATTTTGTTTGATTCTAGGGCAAGACACAACTATTAAAATTGAAAACTTTGCGGAATGGCTATTTAAGTACACAGTGCCCGATCGCAGGAAAATAAAAATACCACAGCTAATTTAACGATCAAATTAGTCCCTAATTAAAGTCGCCCTATGATTCTGAAACATGAAATGTACAGTGTATGATTTCATTGCCTCTATTTATAGATTTATTCTATATCTGTATGTTATGTAGCCATAGATGAAAAGAAGCATAGGTGTAAAATAGTATACAATTCTATTTGTGTTCATATGTATTATGCATATTTTCCGGAATACAACCATAGAAAATGTCTACTAGTATTTATGAAAACAAATATTTTTCATATCATTTCCATAATTTCTCATATATTATTTCCCATCTTTCTTAAAATAACTTCTGCTATTCATGCTATTACAAAGCACGCACTTGTATTTATGAAAATTTTCTAATCTGGGAGAATTTTCATATTTTAGCTATAAAAAAAGGGTGAGGAGTTTAATCCATTATAAATTGGTATCAATCTGTTATAAATAATATTATCCTTAATGTATCCGTAATATATAATTGTATTTACATATCTAATTTCAGACTTTTCAATTTTCATTCTTAAATCTATATTTTGAAAACTAAACCACTTTGAAACCTTTTGCAATAATTTCTCAAGTATAATTGTATATAATTTTTATTTTTCTAAGTCAGAATAGATAATGATGTGTATTGAAGGAAAGAGTATTACAATGGATTTAAAATAATTGAAGATGATCTAGTTCTAATTTAGTACTAGCGATATAGTCCCCTTGATGAACTCAAGCAGTAGCCAGAAGCGAAATCACGAGAGATCATTAAAAAAAATGTATCAAAACAATGTTGCATGAAAAATGCTTCAATGGACACCCCATTCTGCGACAGCATGTGTTGCAGACTCGACACTGACAACGACAAATCGACAAGCCGTGGTGCTCCCCATTCAAAAAATGTTGCAAACTCCATACTTTGATTTCGAGCTAATTTGGTTCTTGCCTTGTCTTGGAGAATCCCAATCTACAGTCACCTGCTCCTGGACCCCGCCCCCTGCACGTGGGTGGATCGGGTATCCGTAGTAATCACAGGGTCTGAGACAAGGGTACTAATCAGTCTGTCAGCTATTCACTGTGATTCTATTGGGACCAAAGACGAACGATCACGCTTGTTATTCTGTGACAAACCGTTTAATTATCATTAAGTCCTGCGAGAGACTCGAACTCTTTTATAGGTCTTTACCACCGAAGTTAATTTGGGATATGTATTTCGACAACAATGATGTTTACGATTTGTCTCCGAGGATCTTTTGTAATGTCGCTGTCTACGGTGCTGCCGTGCAATGGAGGAAAATATCTGTGGGATTCGAAAAGCGCGTTGATTTAATATGGAAACTATATATCATTTATAACCATTCTTCTCCGTGGGAACCGGGTAATTCGTGAAAAAACTGCCAGCAAAGTGATGGTTTTACTGAAGCCGAGAACCCCTATTTTGTGCGGCATAAACTCCAATTATGCACACAATCTTTGCATAGCTTTGATATTAAATAGCGTCTTTCGTTCATACTTATTAGGACTGTTTCTCGGTCAGCCCCCAACCACCCCTCTCCACCCCTTGCCGCCCCATCCCCTCCTAGACACACAGAGGCGTAGATTGCTGAAAGGACACGCGTTCTTAAATAACAGCTTTGGGTCAGAGTTAGGTCACTTTATAGCAATATCATGCTGACAGCTATTCAAGCCTGTTGAATCAAAACGAAAACCACAGACACTTTACGACCTGAGCAGCAATGTAATCTACATTTTTTTTTTTTAAAAATGGATAAACTTTGATGTAGTAAAATAGTAATTCATGGCAAAACTGTACAACAAATTGTATCGGGAAAGGAGAAAATGCAACGTATAATCTCCCGTCAGGAGCTACACCCATTGAGCTATCTGGCTACTGGCTATCGAACTAGACTGACGACCACACCATACCCTCCTTAAGAGTATCCTCCAAAGACTTCGCATCTGTGAGTTACAGGGCATAGTCTACGGCACCAAATGTTACAGAGAGGAAGGAAAAGCAACGGATCAGATCAAGATTCAAACATATTTACCATCCTAGGTATCTGTCCCAACCCGGATGACCACCACACTTTTACCAATTTCTTATTGATACAGTTTTTCAGATTACGTATCTCTTTGGAATCCCCACTAAAGTTTTACTATTATAGTTTTCCTTATTCGGAAAATTTATTCCTACAGATACAACTGACCTCCAATAAATTCTGCATTTGAAAAACTTACAGCTAAGTCATTCAAAGACCACCACGATTTTGGAAGAAAAAAACTTGCAGTTAAGTCTTGCAAAGAACACAACTATTGTAAATTGAATTTCATCCGACATGGATGTCAGTTTCAGTACATGATATAATACAAAACCTCTTCATTGTGGACATAATCGTTTACCCATTAATAGTGAGAAATGTGTTTCCGGTGTATCGTTTACATTTGTGATTTATTACGACAGAGATCGCCATTAGCTTATGACAGAGTAACGGCCCCTTGGTATCAAATGACCGGAAGCGAGGTCATTTAAAGACCAGTCTTTCAAATTATTCATTTTTCACAAAACAGTTGGTTTCAAATGATGTTCCCATGAAAGATAGGCCAAACAATAACGATCGAATTAATGAGTGATTCCTACACGGACAATAAGCTATACATATCAAGTCGAATTGGGAAGAAAAAAACGTCAAGTGTTCAACTAATCATCAATTTCCTTTCCATCCTGACAATCTGAATTCTTGTGCATTTAATTAGTCATCGATCAAGCCATCTGTTGTTTGCCTGATTAAGATTTTGTTATTTCAATTTGTGTTAAATTTCAATATAACGCAGATATTCATTGAACTGTTATTACATCTAAGCATAATATATATGCAACTTCTATTTGCCTTCCACAAGATCTTTAAATATTCCATCTTACACATGTATATGGATTTTTAAAAAGAAAGGACCCAAAGGCACCGTGCTCGTTTGATTTTTCTTTTTTGACATCGTGTACGTATATGGTTGAGACTGTAACCATCTCTTATTTTAAATCTTCGTCGATTCCGGAAGAAGGTGACCATTTATAAAAGACGTATGATCCCACCGTGTTGTTAATTCCGTACAATATAGTTTGCATACAAGTTTTCAGTACTCAGGTTATCTATCTAGAAACTGCGAGGATGGGATAGTTTCAGTTTACTAGATTCTTTGACCTGAGAAGATAACAATATATATTATCACAATACAAAGTACTGTAGAGATAGCGACGGTCAACACTGCTTTTTCATTTACGGCGTACAGTGCAACTGACCTACCATTCCGCAAAATTATCCTTATTTTCGGTCCGTCGTTTTCTATGCAGAAAAGAAATAACTATGTGTCAAGTAAGATAAGCTTTGCCAATTAGGAAAATGATCACACCGAGAAGATTGCTTACACAGAATACATAATTATCACTGTAACACAGCGAGAAAATAAAACCTTTACTCTCCCAAGTCTTTAACTCTACAGCGACTATTTATGTATTATTCTCATGGATAAATTATTCTGAAAAAGTGTGATGATTTAAATAAAAATGATGGTATCTCCGTTTTTGTCCGACGTGGGAACATACATATGCCCCATTGCGTTGTTTTTGGATCGGACACTTTCAGAACAATACCACTCTGATTCGATTTAGCGATTTCTCGTCTGCATCCCGCGAACGGATGACTGCAGTTGTCCGAAGCCTTGGTTGTCTCTAATTATCCGCCCCTGGGGCACGAGCCTTGCAAACAACGGATCACAAAAGAAAAATACCTCGTAAAAGATGGTGACCGTCGTTTAATGACTTGCTTCTATCATGTAGTGGTCAGTTTTTCAAGTCTATTACAAAGTTTTCTTGATCGCTAAAGAAAATCAAGTGACATAAGGGGCAATCAAAACCGTAGGACCCCTTACACCCGCGGGGAAACGAATGACCCGAAAGTGTTTGAAGTTAATCGCAATCATGATGGGGTTGATAATTGTGTATTAACTTAACAAATCGATAATCAGGCAACACCTGTTTTATTTCAATCCTTGAAGTGCCGTAGAAGTTGAACTACGCTTTTATGCAGGTTAGACAATTGTACAAACAATAAAACTTCTTTGAATCACTGTTTATTTCAGATTCCATACTCTTAAACTGATAGGAAACAAAAGAATTAAAGTTTTTATCTCAGTAATGACAGTAAATTGTACATAAAAGAATGTCAAACGCAGAACCATACTGAGACTACTGGGCGAACCTTGGATAACTAGTATATAAAGTTTCTTCATCGGGCGTAGATAGGAACCCGGTGCAAGGTTATTGATATACTCATAGACATCATATATCAAGATGGCTCTATGATAAAACTTTGTTTTTTGTTTACTTTGAGTTCTAAAAGTTGTGTACATTTGTCTTTAAATGGGATCGTTTCATAATGACAAAGACGAGTCGCACTCACAAGTATTTACGTGACCAAGATTCCATCTCTCATCAGGACCTCTAGGGATACCTGGATCACGGAGACATATTGTTTCAATCTTATTTCTACTTCCGCTTCTTCTTTTGCTTTGTCATCTCTTATCTTTAGCTGTCAAAGTTATGTTGGCCAATTATTACCAAAATAAAACGTCTTGCATTACACAGCTTTACATTACATAAAAATCAGCGCTGACTTATAATAATGCATACATCCTACAACGTTCTGTTGCGTTGACATAAAGTTTCTTTTGTTTATATATAGAAACAGTGACCGAAACATTATTGTCTAGAAGTAAAGAAATCATTGAGGAGAAACTTTTACGCAATTTTCACATAATTCGATCAAAAGCTCCACTTTTATGACGTTCAGATTGATTTTTCTTCATTTTAAATTCGATCAAGAGCTTCACTTTTTTGACGTTGGGATTGATTTTTCGTTGTTTTAAACATAATTCAGTATTCCAACCTTGGCTCAGAATTTAAAAGTTTTAAATCCCAATTTGAACGTTGATGCCCCTTTATCCCAACCTTATGTTGTGTGGCATGTGGTTCTATCAATAAAACAATATATCATGTACCTATTATCTCACCCTCCTACCACCTTTATCTTAAACCTCAAGGTCGAAATATGATATTTGGAACATGCATTGGTTTCCGCTCCCTATGGAAGCACCACCATTAGATAATGTGTCGTATATACCAACATGACATTCTGATATGTATGATTTTCACTTGAATGTCCTATAACAATTGTTATGGTAAGATATCTATGTGAACATCTTTAAATAAGTCATTGACTTTCAAAGATGAAACACATTGAATTATTTGCATCTCTTCATTCTACTGGAAGTCCCATGGGCTCGAATTGTACTCCTTTATTAACCGCCCTGTTTTTATATTTTTGCATGGCAGACTTTATTTGAAAGCTTCTAAATGAAAAGAAAAAAAAACCTTGCCGAGGCTTTCAACTCGACATTTAGATCTATCGACAACGTTTTATCATATTCATTCATATGTCGATTCGATATATTCTAGTAAACTCGAAGTAAAAGACACCACAGAGTCTTCCACGTCTTCTTCGTAATTAGATAATTTATGGAACATATATATTAACGGCAAACTAACAACTCATCTACATGTATTTGACAAACGGGGATGACTTCAGCTATATTCCACTATCACTTGTATATGGTGTTTATGTCTCTCAATTGATTTGATACGCTATAGCTTGTTCTGCGTATGTTCAGCTTTTGAATCCAGGCAGGCCATTGACAAATAAGTTGATGTTACAAGGGTCTCAACATGAACAGTCTCGCTTTAAGTCAGTATTTCACAACTTTTATGGTTGTTATACCTATATAAAACACTAGTACAACCTGTCATTGGGTAAACTGCTATCTGACATGTTTTATACCAATTGAGACCGTTCTTTACACACTGATTTTGAATACGGATTATTCCGTGTACCCGATCGAGATATATGGCTCACGGCGGTTGTGACTGGTCGAAAGGGGATGCTTCCTCCTCCTAGGCACCTGATCCCACCTCTGGTATGTCTAAGGGTTCGTGTTTGTCCTCCTCTTAATTTTGTATTCTTTATAGGTGTTATGAGATTGAGCTGACAAGGTTTGTAACAACATTATCTTTGTTTGTAAGGTTCATTATTAAAACTGTATTTTAAACAAACTTGGTATCAATTCCACTTTTGGTAATCGTACTTACACTCCAACTGTCCTCTCAAAAGACGAAAATCTTCAAAACCATGCTTAAGTTTTAGACACATTTAATATCCCAGTCAATGGGTCGGATGAATACGAGTTACTGTACCTATACTGGATTCCTAAACTTCATAAAAACTCTTGCAAACAAAGATACATTGCTGGATTCAGTAAATGTTCTATTAAGCCCCTATCTTTGCTCCTCACATTAAATATTAACAGCTGTAAAGGAGAAACTTCAAACGTACTGTGCAACTACATATACCAGAAGTGGCGTAAATCAAATGTGGATTCTAAAGAACTTTTACTAAACTTGAAATTGCAAAACCTTTCTCAAATCAACAACATCAAAACGTATGCCTTTTCAACACTTTACTCGACCATTCCTCACGATAAATTAAAGACTAGACTTTTTGACATCAGAGACTGTTGCTTCTTCAACAAAAATGGAAAAGGCAAATATTCCTATCTAGTGATCAGTCATTCAAAAACTTACTTTGTTAAACGCCACTCTAATTCCAGGCACAAGTACTCTGAAGTTGAAATTAAAATATGCTGGAGTTCCTCATTGACAATATATTCGTGGTCTTTGATGATCAAGTCTTCCAACAGTCTGTTGGAATCCCCATGGGCACGAGTTGTGCTCCTTTCTTAGCTGTTCTGTTTGTATATTGCTATGAAGCAGAATTTATTCAAAAACCTCTACGTGAGAAGAAATAATATCTTGCTGTGGCCTTCAATTCTACATTTAGATATATCGACGACGTTTTATCTATTAACAACAAGAGGTACTGTGAGCAATGCTCACTAAGAATACCCCCCGCTTACCCCAATCTCCCAAAGGGTGTTGGTAATGGGTATAAACTACCTCTTTTCTGAGTGTAAAAAACAAATGGCATGACAAACCGAACCATATTGCTACTTCGATGTCCAGTGCGCGTGACCTTTGACCTTTTGACCCCAAAATCGATAGGGAACATCTTCATCCCATGGGTAGTCCATATGTATGATATGGTGACTGTAGGTGGAAAGGATAATGCTTTAGAGCCCGGAAACCATATTGCTACTTCGATGTCCAGTGCGCTTGACCTTTGACCTTTTGACCCCAAAATCGATAGGGAACATCTTCATCCCATGGGTAGTCCATATGTATGATATAGTGACGGTAGGTGGAAAGGATAATGCTTTAGAGTCCGGAAACCATTACGTCTACAGACGGACGGACGGACAGACAGACGGACAACCCGATTCCAGTATACCCCCCCCCCCACAACTTGTTGCGGGGGGTATAATAATAATTTTCATTCATATATCGATTCGATATGTCCCGGTGAACTCGTAATAAAAGACACCACAGAGTCGTCCACTTCTCCTTCATACTTAGATATTTTATTGAAAGTAGATATTAACGGCAAACTAACAACTCAACTTTATGACAAACGGGGTGATTTCAACTTCTCCATCGTCAACTTCCCATATTTATATAGCAATATTCCATTATCACCTGCATAATGGTGTTTATATCTCTCAACTGATTCGATACGCAAGAGCTTGTTCTGCTTATGGTTAGTTTTTAAATCGAAGCAGTCTACTGACAAACACGTTGATGGTGCAGGGGTTCCAACAATCTCATTTAAAGTCAGCATTTCGCAAATTATATGGTCGTTACAACGATCTAAGTTACCAATACAACCTATTATGGGGTCAAATGCTGTCTGACGTGTTTCATAACGATTGTTAGACCGTTCTTGGCACACTGATATTGACTACGGATAACATTATGTATCTGATCAAGATACAGGGCTTGCGGTAGTTTTGACTGGTCGACAGGGGATGCTTACTCCTCCTAGGCACCTGACCCCACCTCTGGTATATCCAGGGATCCGTGTTTGCCGAACACTCTATTTTGTATTGCTTATAGGGGTTATGAGATTGATCACTGCGTTATCTTCACCTTTTCTTTTTTAAAAAACGCAGCTCTAAATTCGCACTTATAGTTTGCATGTACATGTATTTATAATGTACCTTCGATATGCATGTATTGAATACACAACTGCTCTATACAATATACATGTATTTAAACAATAAAAATGCTTTCTTTGTTGTTTTATCGGGTGATAAAGGTACGTGTAGCAAGCATTGCAGAAAAAATTCATAACCCGCGTTAGCGGGTCATGCAAGTTTTTCTGCAATGATTGCTACCTTCATCACCCAATAAAAGAACAAAGAAAGACATTTTGTTATTCATATTTTCATGCATAATATAAACTAAAATATCATATCGTTGACTCATTGGTTACATTAAGTGGAATAGCCAATGGACCCTTTAACCTTGACGACACTCCATATTTGGTAATGATTTCGCGGGCAGGTGCAAATAAAAACCGGATTGAACTAGTTTGCAACCAACGTATTCATTGTCGCAGATGAAAGCAATGTCATTTTCAAAAGAAATAGAAGAGAAAGGACTCAGTAAATGTCAATACTTATATTTTACCCACACCTCGGTATGCATTACCGGTATTAACCGACTGTTCGCGACTGTAGTAACCGTCATCCAAAATGGCGACGACAGAAAGAAATAATGAAATTCTCAGGTTGAGAACTTGTTTAATATAAATATCATCTTCACTTTCAAAGCTTCAGTGTTCTTTACAGAGATAATAAGCAAATATGTTATAAAAACTCATAACATTGTTTCAAAACTAGATATGATGTCACGAGGTTTTAGAAATAGGTGTCGGTTACTTCATTTACTGACGCCAGTTACTACTGTGAATAAAATTTCAAAGCTGAGTGATAGTTCCATTGCGGAATCAATAGCTGAGCACGAGGTAAGAGATACTTTGTGACAAGATTACCGGAAAAGATACATAATATGCCCGTCACATGTTTATACAGGAGGTTTTTATAAAGGAGTTTGCTGTATATTACATTGATTTGCACACATTCCAAACTGCCATGAGTTGTAGTGTTTACTGTGAGAGACATTACATGGACAAACCATGTACTTACTTTGTAATATCTAAACACCCTATTATTTTCTCAAGACTTGAAGAACATCAAAATATCCCAAAAATTGACTAAGTTCAACAACCTGTAATTTTTCAAACATTAAAGAAAATCAAAAGTTGGTGGGAATCGAAATCCATGCAATAGGCAGGCTCCTCTTTCTTTCTTTTCTTTTTTTTACAAAGGTCCTGACTGTGAGAGAAATTAGATGGACTAACCATGTACATATGTACTCACTTTGTGATATTACTTCAAAACTGACTGAAGTTCAATAACCTCTTATTTTCTTTAAAAAACAAAATCAAATCCTTACAATATACATATCTTCAATGCTAATAAAACGTTCTGTGAAATAAGAAGATCCTAGTTTGAAAACTATGGGAGGGGTTAGACAGATACAAAACAACCATGTCAACGCCTGCTGTGTCTTTTGATATAAGGTCATATCCGAAAGACCCGTGATCATCACCTATGTTCACGTCAGTTACGTGTGACGAGCGCTACTCGAACTCACGACTTCCTGAAGTCGAAATGGGTCAAAATTGTAACACGATCTAGAGTGACCCAACAAGAAGCTACACAGCACGTTTCAGCTTGAAATGAAAATAGAAACAGAAACCCCCGAACAGACATACGTACAGACATTACCGTACCATAATACGTCTCTTCTAAAGACGGGTGTATAGAAACAGCATTGTACATGTTATCTGTATTTTGAAGTCGACTATATTCAAAATACGCACGCAAGCACGCACGCACGCACCCACACACAGTTTATGATATTGAATCCACTGTATTAGAAGCAGATATACAACAATGCATGGTCATGATGTACATTGCTCTTCAGTAAATTTCAAATGAATCAGTTTTGAAAGCGTTAATTTCTTATATGAATTTATGATTGACAAATTGTGCTATTCATTACATTTTGAAATGATTTAATATTTATTGTATTCTAGTTTTTGATTGGTCAAATACAAATTAGGATATGCCATTAATATAATTTATTTTGTATAATATGGTTTGGTATGGGAACACAACCAGCTTCCGGAACTACGTTTCTTTCTTTCTTTTTAATTTACATCGTAGAAATGTTGAAATAGAACGTCAACGTGTGCAATAAGATATTTCTGTTTAATACTCAGATTGTTTTCTCGATGTCAGGCAAGACGTATAGAACCTATAGTTGTACGCAAATCACTGTTGTAAAAAATCAATACATTCTTTGTATGATATTTGAATAACAGATTAAAACAAAGATATTATATTCGAATTAATGGTATAATGATATACCAAGTAAAATTTGCCTTGTTCATAATCTCAGCTGAATATCTGAACTGACACCTCCACCGAATCTCGAAACAGTCCTTCATAATTCATGCCTGGAAATTTACTTTCAGCTTCGGCCGGTTCTAGCAATTGATATGCACTTTTAAAAGCGACACTGATGTTCGCTTTAAATAAGTAATTTGACTGTAAAACTAACCCTCTATCACTATCAATTTTGCATTGCTTACCGTGTAGGTAAGAAAATCACAAAATGAAATGGCACTAGATTTTCCGTTCAAATGAAAACTTGCATGGCACAATATCTTATCTCCTTAAATTGAAGAGTTCCTATAGTCTGTTTTATCAAATTACTGATACATAGTATATCCATATACATCTACATACTTGTACATCGCTAATTTAAAAAACAAACTATAAGAACTCTTCAATTTCGGGAGATAAAATATTGTGCCATGGAAGTCTACATTTGAAAGGAAAATTTAGTGATAATTTATCTTAGACGGTAAGTAATGCAGCATTAATAGTGACACAGAGTTGATTTAATAGTGAAATCACTTATTTGAAGTGAACAGCAGTATTACCCAAGTGCACATTAATTGCTAGAACCGTCCGAAGCTGAAAGTAAATTAATTTCCAGACATGAATTATGAAGGATTGCTCGGAGATTCGGTGAAGGCGTCAGTCCAAATATTCAGCAGAGGCGAATCTCAACCGAGATCACCCTGTTTATTCACTGTGGAGGGGGAGATTGCTTGATCCGCCTCTCAAGCCAAAAAAGCGTTACATTTTACCAGCTCATGATTAGTCACTGGACTCACTTCCTTATATATTTTTTTTATATTTGCGACAATGTTGCATGCAAGAGTAAATTTTGACGTAGTAAAAAAAACTTCATAAAAATAAAAGCAACAAATTATTGCATTTTCTTATATTTCAAGACTTGTTTTGTGTGGTGTAAAAGACTAAATAATTTCCCGTATTTTCTCGATCTCTGTCGGAGCAACTTCAAAGTATATCTTACAAGGGCAGCGAAATATACATTGCATGCGTAGCATACACATGTTTTCTATTTTGAAGCTAGTAAAAGACTTCATCCTAAATATTTTGTGGGGATCCGTGTTAGGATATAGATCCTCCGTACCCTTTGCTTGTTGTAAGAGGCGACTAAATGGGGCGGTCCTTCACTTCAGATGAGACCGCAAAAACCGAGGTCCCGTGTCACAGCAGGTGTTCCCTCCCTGCTCAATGGCCATAAGCGCTGAGTATAGGCATAAATTTTGCAGCCCTTTACCGGCAAGGGTGAGGTCTCCTTAGGAGTGAAATATTCTCCAGCGGGACGTTAGATAATTAAATATACAACCAACCAACAATTTTGATAAATAGGCTCCGTAGAACTGATTTAAGATACCTTCACAGCTCGCCGATTCTCGTGGTTGCTAAGTGAATCATTGCGCGGCGCAAGTGATTTGTATTTTAACGTATTTATGTACATTTGATAAATAAAAGTGAAGTACTTTTGTCTTCTAGCATTAATACACCCCTCTAAAACTCCTTTGTTTTACCCTGAAATTCTTGAAATCATTTATAACAGATATTTAAAAGCAATAACATGATATTGATTTTGTTATTAACATATTTTGTATAGAGATAGCCTTTTCTCCTAAAGAGGCCCACGATCACGATATCCGTTTATTTGTCATTTTAAATGATAAAAATCAAAAAAATGTTCAATCATTATTTCGATGTCAAACTTTGTTTAAATAAGGTCTGAATTTCGATTTCTGTTGACTGTTTATAAATGAGTTAGATATTGAATATTTCACTATGAAATTTGATTTTTTTTAAAATCTAATAAAATCGTGAATATTCATATTTTTTAAAACAAATGGACTGATAATGGTATGCATGTATTTGACATACAGTTGTATAGCTTTTTATTTGTAACTTATTTTGTTTAAATCGGCATGAATATATGGAAAAACTGCCTCTTTTAAAATCATCTTTCATTTTCCGATTTGTAATATGAGACTGAATAGATTTGTGCGCATGAACTCCATTTTTTCATCTCACTTCCCTGAGAACTGATTCTGAGAACAAACTCCAATTTTTTATGGAATATTTGATATCTCATGCTTGATTTATCATCAGGATTGTGGCTGACGATGAAATAGTCCATTAAGTGTTGTTGTATACACAGTAGATATTTATCTGCAAAAGAATGGTACTAGTATACGATAATTTAAGCAGTAACGCACATGGTTGTAGTAAAACACCCAGTAGTTACCTGCATCTAATTGCGTAATAACTGACGTCATCATATTTAAAATTAATTCTTGTGGGGTTTTATAACAAGCTATCGCTTCATATTTTACTTATTATGTATAAAAACAACATTAAAGCTTTCAAAGTTGAAATGATATTCGTATCAAGCAAGTTCTCAACCTGAGAATTTCGTACCTTTTTTCTGTCGTCGCCATGTTTGGATGACGATTAAGTACTGCTGTAATGGACAGTCTGTTAATACCAGTGGTGTGGCTGTAGACCTGTAGCTCTCTGGGACTGCTGTAATGGACAGTCTGTTAATACCAGTGGTGTGCCTGTAGATCTGTAGCTCTCTGGGACTGCTGTAATGGACAGTCTGTTAATACCAGTGGTGTGCCTGTAGATCTGTAGCTCTCTGGGACTGCTGTAATGGACAGTCTGTTAATACCAGTGGTGTGGCTGTAGACCTGTAGCTCTCTGGGACTGCTGTAATGGACAGTCTGTTAATACCAGTGGTGTGGCTGTAGATCTGTAACTCTCTGGGAAAATATTGGGACAGACTAGAGAGTTACAGATCCACCCCTTATTAAAACCTGCGATTTATGGGTTGAGTCGCTGAATTCTTGCATGACCGTCTAAAAAAATCTTACATATTTTCCCACTATACTTGTGTCCAAACTTAGCTAAAAGCATTCATTAAAGCCCCATGCGACCCGAAAACTCACAGCTTCGAATGCTTTCGTTCAACTGACGTAGCCATGTTAGGTAGCCATGCAGTTGCTATATGTATTAATTCATGATATTTGATATGAGGTATTTATTCGGTCTTCATTAATCATAAACACGAATTATTAATAGAAATTTTAAAAAATTGAAAAAAAATTCTGAAAGTAAAATGATTTAATTTTACTTGTAACACGCGATTTGATTGGCTGAGCATGCTGAAAAAAGTCGTTTACATTGTATAAATGTAACTTGGTATGGGGAAACACACAACCTAACTGGGATAATTTCATCCAAAAAAATAACTAAGAATATTTGTGGAGATATTAGTTTACAAAGACATTATTGTTTCAAGGAGTATGAGTACGGAAATGAACCGGGTTCGATTTGGCTGGCTAACCAACATGGCTACGTCATATTGTAATATGCAAGTTGAAATGCATTGATTTTATATCCTCAAAATTGTCTCTGTATTAGGCCTGTCATGGTTCATCCAATTTCGGTTCGGTTCAGGAAACAAACTCGGCTTTCGGGTTGTTGTTTTTTTCGGTTCGGTTTTATTCTGCGTGATAAAATAAAACACGAATAATGAGGACCCTGAAGTAATTGTTTTTCTGTACAAATGCAAACATCAGTTTCTAATGCATTTTATTCAACAAAATAATAAGAAATAATTATTTACAGACGACATTATGTACAAAATTACAGGCGACGTTAGCTCTCAAGAGCTTGTTTTAATCGACTATTATCTCTGGGTGCAGTACTGCAAATCAAGACCTACAGTATGCATGAATTTACGGTCGTAGTTGTAAGAGTTCTTAATTAAACGTACTAACGCTTGTCGCGACACGGGACCTCCGTTTTTAAGATCATATCCGAAAGACCTGTGACTCTCGATTCTTAATGCCGAGCGTTTGGCGAAGGAGCAATCACCATCTATGCTTATATTTCAGAGTTGAGTGTGGCACGAGCGTCCGACCTCCCTGTCACGAAGCGCACGCTCTACCACTGAGCTACCGCGATCCTACTGCATACTAAAACTCGCACTTGAATATTTTGCAAACTGTGAGTGCTTTGTTAAATACTTCTGCCTCCCCCTTTCTTAGAAAATTAAAGTATTCCAACCCTTGCGACTTCTTTGCACATGTCACCATGTTTTGTTTTACTATTACTGGTGTTACTTGGACTTTCATTGGTTAGAATATTATTGGTAAAAATATCGAACCAATCATAGCGCGTGTATTAAACAAAATGGGATATTGTAAAATGTAAACGAAACCGAGATAAAATCAGGAAAATACAAACCAAACTGAATGTGTTTTTACCGCGGTTAACGTGACAGCAATAAATTCTGTATCTACTGTCTTATTTGGATATATATTTTAAATATGTTGTATTTTAAACCGATGAGCTGTATAGCTAAAGAAAATAAAGAATCTGAATCTGATATGCATTACGCCATTTTATATATATATCAGAGTAAATTAAAACGTTTTCGAGATCTGTATGTATAAATTCTGTGTCCGTGCTCGGATTCCTTCACTCAGACATCATCCAGTCCCGTGGGGATCCGGGTTAGATTAGGTCCTCAGTACCCCTTGCTTGTCGTAAAAGGCGACTAAATGGGGCGGTCCTTCAGATGAGACCGCAAAAACCGAGGTCCCGTGTCACAGCAGGTGTGGCACGATAAAGATCCCTCTCTGCTCAAAGGCCATAAGCACCGAACATAGGCATAAATTTTGCAGCCCTTCACCGGCAATGGTGACGTCTTCATATGGGTGAAATATTCTCGAGAGGGACGCTAAACAATATTCAATCAATCAGACCCCATCCTTGGAAGCAGTTTGTGGGAACTGTCAAACCCAGTTTGTTGACCTAACCAAGTAGAAGATTTATTTACAAGACCTAAGAGCCTAATTAAAAGATTTGCACGGTTAAATGTCATTACAACACGCACGCTGGTGTACTGTCCAACACAAGCTAGTGTACCCTGAAAACACTTCTCTTCCCAACACGGGGATGTATGCGTCTTGTCATTTTAGTGTACTATACCGAAATTTTGAATTTAAGTCTGAAAGACTCTTAAATCCTGGGATGAAGAAGGGTTATCAGATTTCAACATTTAAAGTAATCAAATCTTCAAGCAACAGTCATTTTGCTATCGTTTACTTTATCGGTGTTTATGAACTTGGCTACAATCGTCAGAGTTCTTTACCTATATGTATTTGTTTGTGTCGAGTTCTTTAGCGTAAAAAGTATCCTTTTTTAAGGCAAATGAAACAATTTGTTAACACTTTCAGTGATAGTTAAATGTTACATTTTGCCTTTCAGTTGAATATTTAATAATTAAGATGGAGATTACCGTAATTCTCTACAAAATAAATTGTACTTTCACTTAAACTTAATGCTCTCTTTTGGGAAACCTCATACTCTTTTCAGTCGTTCAAGTTAAACTAAATAAATAGTATACGGCAGGTGTTGCCGTTTGCCCCCGGGTGCGACACTGGCCAGCAGACTAAACAATATACCTTTGTACCTGTTGTTTCAGGAGATCGGTTCAATATTGATCAGGCCTGGATTTCTCAAAAAAAATCTCAAACTTAAGTTCGAGTTTCTTCTATTTGAGCAGTCGAGATTTGAGTCAGATCTCAGTTTCGACTTAAATTTATTTCGAGAAATCCAGGCAAGAATATTCTTTCTGCTATAGTTTTACACTTCGATTATTTTTTTTAAAACTGATATACCATTTTAATAATACATGTATATCGAGAGAGAAAAAACCATGGCATGGCATTTTATTGTTTTATTTCACGACATTTTTTTTATAGATCAATACACAACAATTCAAGACATAAAAACTCTGGAGATTTCCTCTGGAGTTACAAAGAACACAAACAATCTTCACAGAAACCTTCTTTTTTATAATTTTACTTGTAATTTCTCACACGTCTTATATATTCTTTAAAAAATCAGTATCAAACCCATAATTAGTAAGTCTCTTTTTTTCTTAAACATTCAACTGAAGTCACAAAGTACACCTGACAATGAAAGAACATCACCGTCAATTTTCCAATACTCATTGATTGCTTAACACTAAAAGGATTTCTCTTTGTAGAGTAGAACGATGACCTATACTGCAAAAAAGTTTGTCTTTTATTCGTATAACAAATATTTAATTTTAACCCTTTGATGCGCACATTTGTTGATTTAACAATTAGCACCATTCATTATAAATATGAATAAATATTCACACTCTTTCAGAAAAGGATGTTTGAATTGTTGATAACAGAAAAATCTTCTTCTTTTTTCACTTGTATCAATTTAGATCCCCGCTTTCTTTTATAGGCAATTCACCGTCAGATGATTTTAAATCGATTTGGGGTTTTTGTTCCAGACCAGTTTCTGAATCTGACCCGCTTCCAGACTTTTTACCTTCACTATGAGTCTTGACATGTTTAGCTAAGTGATCACTTCTCATGAATCTTTTGTTACACACTGGACAAGCGAACCTTTTCTCTCCCGTGTGTGTCCTCAAATGGCGCTGGAGTTCGTCTGACCGCGTGAATCTTTTCCCGCAAAAAAGCCAATTACAGACGAAAGGTCGTTCTCCAGTATGCCAGCGTAAGTGAGCTTTAAGATGAGACGTTTTGCCATACACCTTTCCACATCCAGGAATGTGACAACTATGAATGTTTTTCTTTCTAAGATGCGCAGCTGCTGGTCCAAGTCGCTCCGCTTCGTGACAGTTTGGACACTCGCACGTCGCTCTTCCTGTATAGCGTCGCTGCGATCGCGGACTAGAAATTCCCGGCAAAGAAGGACGAGGCAAGAATGGCGATACATTAGTGGAAGTGAGGTCACTTTGACTAGGTATCATAGATTTGTATGAATCCTGTAAGATGGTTTGTCCTGTTGATAATAAAGATGGGTGTCCAAACGCATATTCCGAAGGTGGGTAGTTTGAAGGTAGTTGTGAATGAAAACCTCCGGAATTGGTTGCAATGTCCGTTATCCAATTAGAAGGAGAGGAATGGATATCCCACCATGTTGAGCCCGAATTAACTGATGACGTCATTTCTGATTTTATGCTATGTGAACCCGTCCCAGAGACACTGAAAGGCCACTGTTCGTAAGGGTGAGCGGAAACTGCAGGAACTCTGGGATACATTCCTCCTAAAGACTGAGTTGTAAAGGTGGTCTCGTTGTGTATTTTCTGCAGTAAGGCAGACTGGGTCGGATCTGTCGTCTGCTGTTGCAGTGTTGCAGACTGATATATAAGGTCGTTTCCGCAACTTACTGAAGTGCTAGGTAGTGTAGATGCTCTGGAGAAACCTAAAGGCGATCCCGATGCAAAATGAGGGCTGTTCATTTTCTGTGCTGAAAAAGATAGAGGAGATGGCGCCTGGACAATGCCAGACGGGAGCTTCTTCCATGGATGAAATCCTTTCCCTACAGCAGCCTCGGCCAGTGGCGGCGGACTCTTGCTTGTAATTTTGTTACATTGTGCCGCTAGCATCGCTAGAGGTGTACCGGAATAAGCCAATAGTTCCTTTAAAAAAAAATTACACAAATTAGGAAATTAATGAATCATCTAATTCTCAATTTCGATTAATTTTAAAAACTATACATTAATTCTTATAGCAAAATAATTCATTAATATCATATTTTTGCTAATTTTTTAAAAGTAGTTTTCAAATATTTGAAATGAAAGTAATGTGATAAAAGCGAAACAAGATAAGCAAAACAGAACCTTGTTTTAATGCGCGTAAACACACTTTTACTAAGTCAACGGTCGGGGTGTAAGTGATCACTATGTTACAGACGTGTTAAACGATAAACAGCCCCCCCAAAAAAATCCTACAAAATTGATGCGTTTTTTGGTATCTATATTTTCCCTGTAATGAATTATTGAATAACACTGAGAGTAAAAGAGCATTAGAATATCAATAGAGTTTTTTTCAATTGCTTACATTTGCCGATCAAAATCTGTGAAATGTTTCATTTGCAGAAAGAATATATCAAATGTAATGAAAATTGCAACTCTTCCTTGGACCTCGGTATTTAAGTGCAGACATTAACCTCAATGTCATCTCCACACCTTTTGCGGTAGATGTAAAATCAATCTAATAACTTGACAAGTTATTTTGGTTCCGTGCAATCTTGCGATCATGGTGAAATGAATTTTTTAAAAAAATGTTGATTCACCTGGAAAGTACCGCGGATGTCTGCATTTTTGTCAATTTTATTAAATATTTTACGTTCACCTTAAACTGACACCGAGTTTTAAATACATGTACAAGTATGTTTTATCTAATTTATGAGGACATTCTTCGCGCATGGTATCGAATTAAAGATTATGAGCCTCAATTAAAAGCATTTTTCTTCGTTTATTTTATCTCTCACTTAATCCCAA
The DNA here is from genome assembly GCF_947568905.1 of Ostrea edulis. Taxonomy (NCBI): domain Eukaryota; kingdom Metazoa; phylum Mollusca; class Bivalvia; order Ostreida; family Ostreidae; genus Ostrea; species Ostrea edulis. The sequence goes on from NC_079165.1 coordinate 41,888,366, forward strand.
AATATTGCTAAGAAATCATTTAGATATGACGGAAAATATGGATCAATAGAACGACAGGTGAGGCAGTCGTGGCTGAATGCGTACAATCAACTTTTTGATTTGTGGTCCTTGGCACCCCTCACAATTTGCATGCTGGGTAGAATTTCAGGTAGTCCAGCAGTAAAATACGCTCCCGCTGTGGTTGGCCAATAATAACTCTACAGCCAAATTGCAACAATCTTTAAAAGCGGGATTTTGTCGATTCTTATGAAAATTAATTGCGATTTTTTTCCCGTTCTCAATAACGGAATCGGGCTATTGAGACGATTTAAATTGCGACCAGACGTAACAAATTAGCACTATAACATCTGAAAGAAACTGATGTTGCCTCCTTCAAGAAATGCGGCATTTGAATAGAGGCATTGACTTAAAGGAAATTATTCGAACGATGAAAAAAAATCTTTATAATCTTAATCATAGATTTTAGATGCGTGCAACGGTGATAATCGATTTTACTGCGCACGAAATGATGTTCCACCGTTGCATACATCATAATTTGTGTCCGGCGATCTGTGTCGCACATCTGTTGATATTTGTGAAGTCAAAAAAATCTCAAATTCACTCTTAATCGTGGTAGTTTAGAAAAAGAATTACATTACTACATTTTTAAAGTAAAGCCAGACATTTCCCAAAAACTTGATTTTACAACCAGAAAGGTATATTGTTGAAGATACTGACAGAGTGTTTCCAAAAGATAGAGACTGAATTCTGATCGGTGGGTTCTCACAAATTTTCATTCATAAATGAAATATAATATTGAGGTTGTCAAAAAGTCAACTAAATTAGGGGCTGGGTATCAAAACATCCCTCCTGAACTCTAGGACCCCGATTGTTTTTTAAGATGGTGGAGAATTTATTCAGCGTGATTACCCCATCACCTTCCCACTAGCGGCTAATTTTTCAGCTTCTACCCAGTTCAAAGAGAAGAGGGTTGACTTGGGTCTATGATCATTGACCTAAGTGCCGGAAAGTCACGGAATAAGTACAATTTACGTGTCTCAGGTGCGTTTACAGCTTGTCGGATTTAGTTACCGTCACCTGTCAAGATTTTAGACTTTGCCTGATTTATACAAATAATTGAGTAAATCCCTAAACATAACCATACTTAAGAGAAGAAAATCAAGATTTTATAGAAATTTAAAATGAAATTGTATCATATTCGACAATACTCGGGACTATTCTATTTAAGTACTTTTAAAAGATTGAGTAAACAAAGTTGATCGATAATCTTTTTTTTTTTTTTTTTTTTTTTTTTTACTTTTCAACAGCACTAGTTCTATATTGAAAAAAAAATGTACAGTGTATGACTCTTCCATACACGATTCGTTTTTATTCCTTCTTAAAAAGCAGCTTTTCTTCCCTTGCAATAATGCATAGGTGTGACCTTGACATTATATATTTTTATGTCACCATATGTATGATCTAAACATTAATCTAACAATATCTGGGTTTATTATTTATGCATGGTTTGTCGGATTACACAAGAAAACTGACAAATGCCAGTCTCTTCTAAGAATGAACAAAGTCGCAGTTTGCTGCCATGACTTCGGAATGAATGTACATTAAAATGTTTCTAAGAGTGACAGATTAATTTCGAAATTTTAATTAAAACTAATAATAAATGATGATTTTTAAAGTATTATATAACCAATAATCTGTTAAGATTATCGTGATATCTTGTGCTTTTATCTTTTATACATAAAATGCTAGATTGTTTTAGGGATTAAAAACTCTCTCTCTCTCTCTCTCTCTCTCTCTCTCTCTCTCTCTCTCTCTCTCTCTCTCTCTCCACATTTTTCTAGGTTAACAGAAGAAAGTCCTATATCTTACAGAAAGAAATGTTCTTTTACGAATAAAATGTTTTGAGATAAACAATTTTAAATTGTACATGTATAAAATATTTTTCAGTATTAACATTGGCGATGATTGTAGTTTGATTTTTTTTTTCTTTTTTTGTAGTTTGAATATTTTCATTTTTTGTGGGAAAAAGTATCCAACGAAAGATGAACATCGGAAGCAAATGACATAATATTGCAAACCATATAGTGCATCATTATTAGTGTGAATTAACACATCAACTTTCAGGAAAAATGAATTACGTTACCTAGAATTTAGTATAATAGGAGGTAATTAATTCGTCGTATTTCAGAAATACTGATGATGTTGGATGTAGATACACGTACATTTGTATTAAGTGGAAATATGTGTAGAAACTGATACTTTTATCTTATATAAGATGTAGAGGCACTCAGACATGATAAAATCGGTATCGTCTTTTTACTAAAATGTCATTTTATTTGAGCATACATACATGTATATCATTTTAACATTGAAAATAAATTATATGAGAACAAGAATATTCCTGTTGGGAATTCTAAGTGTAAATCATCTGAATAGATTCTCGGCTCTTTTCTGTAATTTTTTCATTACTGAAGTATCAAATCAAAACAAAATTGTTTCAGAATACAAACTCTCAATAAATTTACTATAAGTGCACTTTATAAATCAATTGACATTGGATTATTTTTCGTTACAATATCAAGAGCAATAAAGTGTTTCACCAAATGTTAATTAATAGGGGACAAGTGTTTACTTTTTCAAACGGAAAGAGTCGAAACAAAAACGAGCAATCTATCTAAACACAGCAACAGATTTATGGACTTTTCACGCTCCGTAATGTCATTTTCTTATTTCCACTGGGAAATGTCGATTTCATTAAATCTATGAACAGTCCTGTCAATTTCATTACTGATATTGGATGCGGAGACGGAAATGGTTTGAAATAGACAATCAGAGCCGTTACCAACGTAGAAGTTTTGGTCTCATCAAGAGAGATTTGGGAACACCCGCCTGCCAAAAGAAGCTGAATTCCTTTATCTGATTTTCAATTAAGGAAATCAGGATTTTCCTGATTACTATATAAAAACGTGTTTTAAATAAGCATAATATTTTCAAGTTTACATGTTATATCATATGAATTTTTCTTTATAATCATACATGCATATCATATTATTCAAAGAGGTCCATCATCTGATAGTTGTTCAGTCCTGAAAAAGATACTCAACCCTTTGATCAGGGAAAATGTTTAACTTATATATAAGAACAAAAAAATAATATTTGTAAAGTATGTTAATTGCTTAATGTTTTAGCGCAGTGTGTTTCCATTATCTTAATTAGAAAATAACGGTTTTTTGGTTTTAAATGCTACATCTAACTTTCTCTCCCATAGGGAGGGGAGATCCTCTTCAACATTAATTGTACTGATAAAAATAACAAAACTTACCCCCGTTCCACCCGATGTCATAATAATTCAATGGCCGCCAATGTTTGCATTCTTTGCTAGCAAAATACTGTTTCTTTAAAGTGTTTACCACTCCATCGGCCAAGGGTCCTCCAGCGAGCGAATCCGAGGAACGCCCACCCTGCCTCCGTGATGATTCTTTTCAGACGTAAAATGTGAAATTAAGACAGTGCGAGCCAATGAAATGCTCGCTAAATCTGACACCACACGGACGCTTTTTCGCAGCATGACCGCGCTGTAACCGCCCTCTTTGATAAAAAGATAATGCTAATTCCCTTTTTCTTTCAAGAAATTCACACATGGCGGTTAATGATTTAAATGTAAGAAAATTCTGACATGAATATAGTCTACTCTTTGTAATGAATTTTTCCGTGATATATTTCAATATGAATTTCAGTATGAAACCCAATAAAATTTTAAAAGTACTAAATTTTAATCTGCTCGTTATTCAAATTTTGCAAAAACGATTTATAAAATTTAAATCGACCAAACTATTTATTTTCGGAACATCAATACATTTTATAAAATATTTAAAAACTTTTTATTTGGCAGTTTCACGGGAATCAATAGCCTTAACAGGACGAAATCCAATTTATAAAACACATAAAACGTCGTTTTTGACTCGCTCTAGAGTAAACATTTCTTGAAGAATATTGTACCGGTTTTATTATAAAACGTGCTAGTAGAGTTGTAAAATCGATTATAAAACCGAGTGAGCAAATATGGAGTTGAAGGGATAAGGACTATTCAAATATCTATTGACTTACACAAGGTTTACCAAAAAACTTAGATCAAACTTCAAGGTGTTTGCCATGAAAATGGATAGTTTGATAGATGCTTAGTGTGATGTGGGCTTGAGAAGTGTGCGATGTATATTTTTTTCCTAACACATAATATATTTCAAAATTCTGAAGTGTAAGTACTGGTCAGCAAGTATTTAAGTACAAGTATAGATGAGGTTAGTCTAAGATGTGTTCCATATTTCAATAATTTTCCACGAAACTGTTATTTAAATAAGGGAATTTATAATAAAAGACTGTATCCGTATTTTTTTTAAAATAAAAACAAACACCGTGCTTTGAGAGAATTATATTTCGAGATTTATTCAATGAACAAGTATCTTTTAACAAATACTCAAAATATAGTTGAAAACACACACACACACCAAAAATGTACAATGAAAATGAAAATAGATTTTCAAGTTTACCAATGTAGTCTTAGGGGTTCGATAGATTTCTTTCAGTATATACATGCATATCCATATAGATAGCGCAAATGCCTGTACTTTCTAAACCTTACATTATAAATACTTGAACACGTGTAAATCATTACAATAAAAAATGTACAAAAATTTTCCATCATTGATGAATGCATTTCGTATAACTAATGCGATTTCTTTCACGTCTAACTGGGCCCGTTCTCCCCTCTATAACTATACACGTAGATAATTTGTCTGATCCCTAAATCGACTTTTTCTCCCATCAGACACTGAGAACAAGAAAGCTGTAATTTCGTTCGATAAGTCGTATTATTTTCGTTCTTCCAAAAGAATGGAGGAGTGCCGAACAGCCCCTAGGTTGGGCTGGGCGGGTGAGGGTTTTAACTTTCGATCAGAAAAAATCATTGCTGTTAGCTTCCGTGTTTTCATTCCTTGAAGGGAGTTATGGCTTTTGTTATACTAGTATCGCACATTATAATACAAACAAATAATCAAAAACAATGTGTAATGGACAATAAAATGTATTCATATTGGCAATATGAAATCAAGATTTAATTTCATAATCTACAAGTACCAAATGTTTTAAAGCTGTTCTCAAAAACTCGCTAACACATTTTTAACACCACGGGGAACTCCGCGACAGAGTTCGGGGATTTTTAGGACAGACTCTCTCAGATGATGGATGGGTGTTCTTCGTTCGACCCCGAGGTGGGCCTGGGCGGATGAGGGTTTGAATAAATAATTACAATCTTTGCAAGTTACATAAAAAAGGTGTAGACGACTGGAGACTTAAACTATTGCACCGACAACAGCATGGAGGCAGATTACGGTGGCCTGTGACCGCTGAACATATTTACATTTTACACGGAGATTTGTAAAGCTTTCTAAAATAAAGAGGTATAACGTTAAGTAAAGATAGGTTCCATTATCCATTTAATTGCATTTCTGTGAACAGGCTTTCATTTCATTCCAATGAGGAACAAAATTTTAAATCATAAATTTTTCAATTATCGGTACCGTGTATGTACGGATATGAAAATCAAAGATCAGACATTGAATAATGAAATATATAGTGAATATCAAACTCAATTTTTCTACAAATAACAAAATAAAATTCACGACAGAAATCTGCTTGACCATACAAAAAAGAACTTCGCTACCTATTTATAAACTGGAATTTTCAATAGTGTTTTCTTTCAATCTATTTACCAGATATGCCATTTTAATGCAACCTTCATTCTTAAAAATTTGCATTTTGTTGTCAGTAAGTGTTTATAAGTATATATCAAATTATTAATTGCTTATAAGTTAATTTCGCGAGATTCGTCATAAAGGCAAAGTGATTCGAATTCTGTAAATGTAAAACACCCTAATTAATGATGACCGGAACTGGTATCCAGTAGAGTTAATGGTATACGCCTCGGGTCAGTTTAAAAATTTGTTTTCTTTGTTCATAATACGAGCACCAAATCACTTGAAAATTCCAAAGAACGGGCAATAGATTCACTAAATGGACCTCTCCATGTAGTGCTTTATGAGAATTCACACGCATTTAATGTGTACTCTGCAATACCAAATAAAACATTAAATGCTTACGAAATTTCTCTTTTTTTCATAAGCGCTACAGATTGTGCAAAGCAAACTTGAAAAACAGACGGTTTTGGAACGGACAAAGGACTGAATTAACAGGAAAATTGAATTTAAAATAGACAGAAAATTATACATTTCATAGAGCAGCCAAAGTGGTCGCTGCCCTTGATCATCCTTCCTAATGAGATAAACACGCGCAAAAGAACATTTATTTCAGTGCGCAACCTTGAAATTAGTAGTGTAAAATGCTTTGAAGATCTTCATTGGATATCGTCTATTGCATATTATTTATACAAAATACATGTACATATGACTCGCGTTTTGTTCTAAACAAGACCCTTCGGTCTTTTACAGATACCTGAACACAGTAAATACGTCACACGTTCATTGTAGGTACTAAATTACAGATGGATGACCGATGTAAGCTCAATCTATCTCAATTTTGTTTTCCGACTGAGAGTATCGCAATTGGGTGTTTCCAATAGCAATTCATCATATTCTACAAAAGTACCTTAAAATACCTTACGTGCAATTGGATACAACACTCCCTCCAGAACAAAGTAGAGAAAATAATATAGATGAAAATCGAAAGAAAAAACACTTAATGACGCATAATTACAATTAGTACATATTTTTAAGATGATAATTGAAAAGGATTTTCGACATTAAGTCGAGTAATTTTCTATTGTTCGTATATCAAGTATCGCGTATGTTCAAGGGCGGATGCTCATCTTTAAGCATGCATTTCTTGATTAGGTAAAGAAAATTTCTATTAATTATAATCTTTCCTCGTCAGTGTCAATTTCTCCGCGAGTTAATGCTTCCGATTACTGGATTGAACCCTCGTTGATGAAGAAACGAAATTGTCGTCAGCGGCATTAAGTGTAATTTTGAGAAGAATTGACGCAGTTCTGGCATAAACAACTTCCATAGTTGTCCAACACGACCCGGAAAACTTCAAGAGACAATTTCTGGCAATCCTTCAAGAGCTGAGACGGTATAATATGCTTCTTTCGTCTTATTTCCTGATTTATCACTGTAGTTGATTTACAATTGATTATTATGAGATATTTCAGTGTCGAAGTAGAAATTTATTAACTTAAAAGTAAATAGAAGTTTAGAATTTCTTACACTATAAATATTATTCGAAGGTTTTACACACACACACACACACACACACACACACACACATATATATATATATATATATATATATATATATGACAGACTTTTATGCGGCCACCGTCAGCCTCGGTATGACAGACTGTCAGCCTCGGTATGACAGACTGTTGATTTTCATTTGTTTCTTTGTTGTTTTACGTTTCATTCGAGAATCATTCACTCTTATTGACACATCACTAGCTGTATGGGAATTTGAAAGTGATTTTAAAAAATGAAGATTTTACTTGAAGTAAAATCTTCATTTTTTAAAATTTTCTTTTTCATATAGTTACCAAACGTTTGAACACTGAACTGATCCAGTCAAGTATACTACATATTGTACATGAATATACAGAGTTTCATTGGCAAATGACCAGAGTAAATTCGGGATGAATACGTTCGCAGAACCCTCTGAAATTTTTCTTCTTCAGAGAGCTACAGTTTTGCAACTACTTCTTCACAGAAAGTAGTCCCCAAACTGTCGGATTTTACTTTGAAACCAGTTCTCTGCCATTGTAGTGGACGTTTAGCACAATCTTTCTTAGACAAAAGTAAGTATGTCGTCTTCTCAAAGATCGTTCGCACGCATCATTGTGAATATATCCAAACCCGTTGCTAAGTGATATCGATAAACCATATATGGTTGCAAAGAAATCTTATTAAAACGTGCAGTTATAAGGAACTTAATGTTGGAGATTGGAAAAGATTTTTAGCACAAGATAGACTTATGAAAGGTGAGATAACGAACAGTGATCAATCTCATAACTCCTATAACCAATACAAATAAGATAGTTGGGCAAACACGGACCCCTGGACACACCAGAGGTGGGATCGGGTGCCTAGGAGGAGCAAGCATCCCCTGTCGACCGGTCACACCCATATGATCAAAATTTGAATTAGAACACATGTGGATTTCGTGCTATTTTCAATTTCTACACGTCAATTAAAATTTATTTCATCTATCAACAAAACTCGTTTTGAAAAGCAATACCACATTATTTGTTTGGAAGTTTGATAGAATAATGGCTATAACGTGTTCATTTTAAAGTAAAATTACAAGAATGTCTTTGCACAGAAATATTCAGAGGAGAGGTTTTTTTCTTCCCTCAACTTAAAGCTGATCCATAACTGTGTACATAAGCTAAATTAACTATAAGCTATATGTGCATGTATAAACGGATGTCTGAAGCCAGTACAGACATGTACAACGCAATTCTTTAATTTGCTTTATTACTCAGACGGATGCTGGAAATGATAATTATACAACGAATCATGCATATGATTTGCATATTCACGGGGAAAAAAACTTAAGATGCAAGTGTCATTTTTAAAAATCTTGGGCTATACGATATAAAAACAGTCTGTCTCGTATTTAAATCCATCGAGATTTATGGTAGATTTCATTATTTACTAACTATATGTATTCCTACATGTTTATCGTATACATGCATTATTAAAATTGATACTTTATTTCTTTTATTTTACATTATGTCTCGATTTTCGTTGGAGAGTTGAACAGGTTAACTCTCAATTATGACGTCACAGCTGAACGCGTCCAGCCCTGGCCTATTGACCAGAGAGTTTATCCGTTAGGTATGGACATGACTCTGATGTATAGTGTTTTGTGGGGGAAACATTAATATATAATCAGCAAATATAAATTTTGTAACTTACTTTTTTAAATTTAGGTTCAGCTTCACGAAGTACCAATTTAACAATCTGTAAATAACGCCCTAATTTTTATTTTGTCGGCGTGTAACAGCCATCGGGCGTCGCTGGCAGAGAGAACTTTATTTATAACCGAAAGATGAAATAAATAAGAATCTTATAATTTGAATATTGGATGAGTCTTCTCTATTTCGGCGTAATAACGGCCGCCGCTACTCTACACAAATGAAACGCACGCTTGGCCGTCAAATCTTTAGCATGTCAAGAAAGCGCCAGAATATGCAATTATATCTGAAGAAAACGAAATGCAGAGATTGTTTTGATGGGCTAATTTGACGTCTAAATATACGTTTTTCGTTCAGATTTTACGCCTTTCTACCATCTCACTCTCGTTAAGACAGTAATCGAGTGCTTCCAAAATGGATTCTGGACTAAAACAGGCCATAAAGAACTACTATTACCCACAATTGACTTGAATTAACTTCAATCGAGAGATTAATATATGAATTGTCATCTTGCTGTTTTCAGAGTTGATCTTTTTATTTTGATAAATGATTTTTGATCAAAAGGGTGAAACATATGAATCGTTAGAGAAATTTGGAGAAGTTATGTATCTTCAGTGGAAGGAAAAACTATACAAAATGAGGTACATTTAGTTATGCTTTGAATCCCGGGATATCTATATGAATAAAGTTCGAAAAGTTCCTCTCATGCAGACAATGTGTGTTTGAGAAACGAATTTTCCTGAGAAAATTTGAAACTCTACCTTGACTGATTGTTGAAAAATGATACATAGGGAATTGTTTCTTTGGAAACGATGAGTCATCTGGAATAATATGTATTTAGAATGTTGACACTTTTTTCGTATCGAGTTCCGATGTCTATAGATTCTGACATTTCCTTTTATCACGATCATAACAGTGATTTGTTTGGCAATGGATTCGATTGACGATATCTCTGTTTCTGTCTCTCTTTAACACTATTTCAGTTGTTTAAAGAGAAAAAAAATGTATTATAACAGTTTAAAAATATTTGTGGATTTTTCTTCCCTTCAATGTGTCAAAACAAACCCGAGTATGGCGACACAGTAAGGGGCAAGACTTTGGGCGTCGAACATAAAAATAAGCCGTTGTCTTTATGAAATGCAATTGAAAGAGAAAATATGTTTGGATAAAAGATAGTTGGTACATATTGTAACAACAAGCAGAAGTGACCGATGGGCGGTCATTCTTGCGCCTCTGACGTTCTAATCCGGGTCATCTTATTGTCATCTGTTGGCCAGAGGTGTCGTCTGCAATATAAATTCCATTCAGCTCTAAATCAGATAGAACGAAATTTAGTCAGGTTTGGACCTCAATTAGAACTGTTGGTCAATTTAGATTTTGAGGGAAATTTCTTTCAAGCAATGAAAAAGGATACAATTACCAAATTATCTCAACCACCCGATGCTGATGACGAATCAAATCAACATCATGAGCTTAAACATAAAGGGTACTCTGAAATCTAAAAATGCAAATTTTCATTGTAAAAATTTCAAAAGCTCTGACCTTTTTGTTCATTAGATGGATACTTTAACAAATGACGCAATATTTCGTCACCATTCATTACTGGAGTATATGTGAATCATATATATATCTAATTCTGAAATTTCATCAGAATTAGAAAACAACACATACGAAGAGATACAATTTCTATCTGTACATGAAAACGCTGAATGTGGTCCCTGGTTTATTCATAACATGTATAGGACGTTTGATAAACTAATTTCATTGGATTATCTATTAAGAAAATCTTGAACACATAAAGGAGCAATAAAACCGGACATTTTCTGCTATTAGATCATTACTTTATAGCCCATTGAAAAATACTGGTAGTCATTTAATGCGGTAGGGTTAAATGATTTATTCGGGATTTTCTCATAAATTGAGGGTTTATAATGGTATATCGCACCTACACATCACGTAGGGGTATGTAAACGTGAAATTCTGTTTCAATTGAAATTGACACTTTCATTCTTAATCCATCAGGTATTAAAAGTGATACATACGGGTAAATTCAATGGATTTTCTTTCACCCTCGAGGAAATGTCAGATGGAGTAAGCGATAAGCATCACCACACCGACAAGATAATGATGAAAAATTTAATAGCAACGGCCGAGCTCGTTTCTAGCGGACAATAAAATTAAAAATAAAATCTACAAGAAAATGGTTATATCTGCTGAAGATCTTGGGGGGGAAAGAAGAGGAAAACTGATAGCGAGACAAATTGTGTTTCTTTATCAGTCACCATCTTTGCTGTACAGGTGTGCTAAATTGCTTTTTATTTTTATTGAAAAAATAGCCCCCTCAATCCTTCGGTTTTTATTCGGAATTCATGTTGACCTTTCGTTAATAATGGGGAAAGGATCTGGGTGTAAAGTATCCAAATCACCCTTAATGTCCGTCACTTTATGTGTACAAGTAAGGAATGAAATGTATGTCTAGGGTTATGTACAGCCTACAACTACAAAATCATTTAGTTATAAATAAAACGGATACTTCTATTGCATAACATGATTTACTTCTAGGAAATGTTTTTACATGTTATAAAATATCATAGATTATTCAGTATGTATCTTACCCTTTCAACTACTATCATCTATACATAGTACATGTATAATGTGTGACTCGGGCAAAAGAACAGACTGTAGGACTTCCTGTTTTATTTGTTTTGATATAGCCTCGTTCGTCCTTTAAAAATAATTTGTAAAATCTTTAAATATGCTTGTAATATCTTATGTACACATGTATATTCTTTTTCTCGGATAATGTAATTAAGTTAAATTAAAAATGACAATGAATGAGATACAGAACGTAAATGAAAGCTAAAAATAAAAAATCAAACAAAATATGAATGATTTGTTTTCTTTACAAAGTCTTATCTTTTCTCAAAATTGTGTTAATTATTATAAAGAAAATTTTACGAATATTACAAATTACTTCTTTGAGCAAATCGCAATTCAAGATATGACATAAAGATGAAGATTTTCACCTTGCAAAACATAATTATTAAGAAATAAGATATGTTGATCCTTATGTCATATAAGAAAAAGAGTTTGCATAGATAAGATTAATAAATGTATACACTGCTAGCATTTATTTCATGTCATACGGATTTAGTATGTCAAAAGTCAAGATTTATGAAGATCAGATTTTTTTTTTATCTTTACCCTCGGTTTAAAGTTGCATAATAGAGATGACTGCCTTAATGCAATAAAAGCAGACCAGTTGAAGAATAAAATGAACAGATCATTGATAAGCTCATCAGACAAAGCCATTTTTCTGTAAAAAGTTGCAAACAGCGATGCAGAAAATAACATACTCTCTATGAGAAATACGTTACACTTCCTTGTGGAATTGTGAAAATGACAAAATATTGCGTTGATTTCTACGCCATGACTGTATTGAGATTTTTGGGTGTGAGATGAGAGCAAAGGCGAAGAAACCACTGCGTAAGGCAATGCAAATCAAAAGATTTGACTTGTCAACCCCTACAACGAATGATGATAGCAGGCGACGCTCGTACCACAGGACGCATTCAATCTAAATTGAAAATAATATTCAAACTTCAAAGTTAGTTGTAGTTGTGATGCGCCACACATCTTCTCAATAGAGAGAGTAGTCTAATTAAGGCCATTACTACTGAATTACATGTAGTGTGGCACCCTAGCTCTTGTATTTCGCGACGAAAATTTGTCACAGTTAGATTCAACAAAACAACCAAATAACACGGCATTAAATTTCAATGACATTAAAAGATGAGCCCAGGGGCGATCTCTCGGTGGGATACATGATAATTCAACGCCGTTTTTTTTTTATTGAATTCTTCTCTTTTTTATTTGACCGGCAAATGTCTGAATAGAGTCTCCTTGTTATAACGATATCGTTTCACACTTCACCAGGGAAACTCGTTGTAGAGAATTAAAACTAAAAGCAGGCAGTAAGTGATGGATGATTGTTCTTTTTGAGCGCATCATTTGTTCCGCCGATTCCCCTGTTACGTATGTGTCTTATTACGATCAGTACATGCAGATAAATCGCGAGGTGTTCCTAATGATCGTTATCTAGACAGTTACGTCCTCTTGGTGACAGGAGCAAGGTCTGTTTACTGATTGATAGTGAGCTTCGACTCAACCTGTGGGAACCTTTGAAAATTTGGAGACATTGCCCGGAACTATGGGGTTTCAAAACATAAAATGATCTATAGTCAAAGATGTCAACAAATTTCCGGGATAACATTGTGTATTTAACGAAATTATGTACGAAACAACAATCTCAATATCATCAAAAGTAAAATTTGGCAGAGAATAGTATTTTAGAAGAAGAGAAAACGATGTTAAGGAAGAACAAAATAATGACCATCAACCATGCACCTAAATTAATGGGGTTGTATTTCTGCAACAACAACAACTTCTGATTTAGAGCTCGTAAATATATCGCGCAAGTCTTCACCCTTTTTTCCCAATATCTTAATTTTTCATGAGGATATCACGAATTCGTCAATTTTTGCATCTTTCCGTGGATGAACAGTATCGGTCATGACATATGGTTTACATAAATTTTGATCATAAATTACCTTAGACATCAGAAACATGCGTTGAGACATCAAATAATTTTAAACTTCAAACGTATATTTTTCAAGGAAAAACTCGACCTGCCTATATATTTATTTTTAAAATGTGTAATCGTCTAAACTCTTCACATCTAGAATTACATGCGATGCCAATGCAATACATCATTTAGCATTTAACATTCCGATAGACATCCTTAACAGATTAAAGTTTTGCCAGTCTTTCAAAAGAATGGTCATAAATAAGTTGATATAGAATCCCTTTCTTTTCATTGTATTTCTTTAGAAAAAAAGTCCCCTTAAGATAATTGTGACGAGTCGTCCTATGTCCAACATAAAGGTGTAGCTGTATAATAGAAATCTAAGCGGAATTTTTATAGTTTCACAGGTGTTCAGCAAGGAAGAATTGCAGAGCAAAATTTCACTTCAATATTTGCTCAAAGAAATATGTGGGCTAGAGAGCAAATATGACATTTGAATTTAGAATGAGCGCATACTAAAAGAATTCACAATGTATAATTAAACTTGTTCATTTTTCAAAACCCCTGAAAACCTTCCTAATTGTATTACTCAGTGTCCATTGATTCTGATGAAATATTCTATGGAAATCTTACTTACAGATAAATTGTTAGCGTTAATAGGAGTGATGAAATGAAGTGTACATTTATGATTAATATCATATCACAATGACACTAGTACATGTATTAATTTTGTCTACACACAAGAAATTCCGTAATACAAACTGTAGCGTAATCACAGTTATATCCACATTTGACTGCAGACACCATCATCAACAACAAAAGTAACAACATCATCAACAACAACAGTAACAACATCATCAACAACAACAGTAACAACATCATCAACAACAACAGTAACAACATCATCAACAACAACAAAAGTAACAATAAATGTAACAAAATCAACAACAGCAGTGACAGCAATGCTGACAATAACTGCAGTACAACAATAATGGCATCAAAGGTAACAGCAAGGACAGAAACGACAACAGGAGCAGTAACAGCAATAACAACAGCAATAACTAACCTAATGAATGATAGCAGTTTTGAGATCCCCCTTCTATTTCAAGGATGGTGTCATTTGCCCATTATTTGATTTAATAAATACTCAGCTTACTATTAACTAAGAAATTTCTATGTGCAGAAATAAAACAAAAAGTCAAAAAGAAGAACACGGATAACTGACAATTCGATCTCCTGTGTTGTCAAGGAATTTAATCAATCAAAGACAGGAATACACTATCCACTCCATAATTCAATAAAAGAGAGTGCCACAAGGTTAATGAACCGTGGAGAAAATGGCTACCGTCGTGGTAAAAATCCACTAAAAAGGAAAATCGCCAATATACGACCTATAAAAATCCGGATTGAAGTTTTTAAGTGTATTTTACATTGTTATCCAGTGACAAATTTATGCAGATCGTTCCCGGTTTATAAGATGACAACCTGAACCGTAAAATTTCTGGTTACGGGTGTCGTTTGCTACATAGCTGGAGATTAGAACAGCAGAATAGAAAAGCTGTATGAAATTGCAATAAAATGACTCAGAAAGACACATCTTTTCCAATAATTTTCCATCAGATTCTTTTTCTTTAATTTATTCTTCACAGGTCTTGGATGTGTTTTCATGATTATACAAGAATTTCTTTGAATATCCAAAGCATTTATAAAATGATATCAGTCCCAGTTGTTTGTTTGTGCCGCGGTAATGAATTGAATGCAAGAATATTAGCTCATAATCAAAGTTTGCACCTTTGTCGTTTCTATGTTTGAAGAGCAGGAGAACGTGCAACAAAATATGTTTTAGATGTTGCTTGAAATTACAGAATGAAAGATCTGAATTTCTTTTGATATCTTCCCTGTAGACGCTAGGTTTACCTTTGATTTCATCGTTTCCCTTTCTGCAAAGAAATATCGTAGAGCGATACTGTCTTCTTCTTTGGCAGACCTCAAGGTCCTCTATCCCGGTGACAAAGTCATACGAGGCAAATAAGCAGACATTGATTACGTCAGCATATTTCCGATGTAGCCATTATTCTTTCTTAGAAAGTCGGCATCAAGGGTCCTTTAAATAAGGCAAACGTGTTACCTAATTGTGTTTCTTTTTCTCTGAACTTTCATTAAGTGTATAAGGATTATGATAACAACGAAGAAACAAAGTTATTTCAAAAGACGAAACTTTCACTACAAATAGTAGGCCGACATTAACTCACTTTCTCATTATCTGTATATCATATCTTTTCTAGACGAGGATATTACAGGGTTATTGAGTTAAAGAAAACGTGTCCTTTTCGTCCGATGTTTGAATGATATATATCGGCTAACAAGCCAAATGTCAGTCGTTTAGTCTATATCAAACACTTGAAAGTAAGACTTTTTTGCTTTCATACCATTGAAAATAAATTTATAACTTTCTTTCTGATTTATTTATTACTCTTCTAATCGTTATAAATAAAATGCTGTGGAGAAAAATTCTAGTATCAAATTTTTATTAAAGATATTTTAATGCTCGTAATCCGAATCACGAGAGATTAGCTAGCAAATCTTAAGATTACATCAAAGGTGTAGATTCTCAAAGCGGGCTGTGTGGTATCCTTCACGATATATGTGCGCTGGGTTCTGAATTCACTTAAGTGAAATAATTGCTTAATAACCAAACTAACTTCAAAGTCAAAACATTGGATTGTAAATTTAAATTTCGCTCATCAAACTGACGGAACTCTTTTTCCTATCCAAGATAGTGTTTCAGGAATGGGGTTCAAATGCCTTAATGTTGTATACCATTAGCCTCAACTCTGCAGACAAAATAGATCTAATGTATATAAATTGTAAATTGAGGGAACATTACACTCTTGTCAAAGAAAACACAGACAGTGCTGGATGCAACAAGAGAAACGCTATGAAATAAACTCCTGGCAGTTTTTTTAATTCTTACAATGCTTGATCGCTTATTTGTAGAAGTGTGAGGGTAAAATATCTTTTTAAAAGTCTTTTCGAATAAATGATCTATAAGAAGATGCAAGTAGAAGATAGATGTACTTTTCGCGTATTTAGAAGTTAAATCAAGATTCTTTTTTCTGCGTACATGTTATTTTTAATCTTGATATTAATACTTTCATATCATATTATATATACTATTAATATTATACTATAAGATCAAAAGGTATGATACTATGATATGAGGATATCAAGTGTTCTTTGATTTTACTACATAGTGAATTATAATCAAAATATACAAGAATTAAACCAAGAATATGCAATATTCTGAATCAAGGAAGTCTGTCATAAATGACAAAATTATTCTCAATCTTTCTGCTGAATCGGTAGAAGAATACAGTTGATCGAGTTTCCTAACAAAATGGGTCGTAAACACAACAGTTTTGTAATTTGTTGTTAGAACAGTGAATACACAAGTCTCGTGTTTTAGTGTCGGCTTTATGTTTTATTGCCTACAAGAACATAAAGATGGGAGAATTTGATGAATATTTAAGTCGGTGTTGAAAATCGTACAAAACTCATATTGAATTACAACGGTCCTTAAAAATAATGCATGAAGCTATCAAATGCGTTTTATTCTCGAATGTGGCATTTAGTGTTTAAGAGAAAAAATGAAAATAAAAATCTGATGTACATGTAAGATTGTACGCTAATTACATTTAAGTAGGATATTTTGTACTTAGCACAATATGTCGACAACAAAAAAAAACCTCTCTATCCGTATAAGAATCTTTCATAAAAGAGAAATACTAATCTTTGCAAAACATCCAAGTCACTTTTAGTTTTTAATGTGGAAAATAAATTCTGTCACATGGTCTTCATGGTGGTCACACAGGGCGAGTCGACCAGATGCCGAGTTATGGTCAATTTAATGATCTTCTTCCACCTCAATCAAGACAATCCGGAGAGAAGTGACCCGTTTGATCATCATGATGAGGCTGCAATATGAGAGGAAACACTCAAGGATCTCCGTTTTCAACCCCTATGAAAATGGTATTGCAAAAATGCCGCATAAAATTTACGTTCAATGTCGCAATAATTGACAAATCTGATAATTATCGGGTATGAAAACACCTGCGCCAGTACTGCGCAAGACAAGATGGCGGATGGGTCCACAGTTATGACGCTAAAATACATGCACTGCATAGGATAAATTTGAATTTTGATGTTTTTATTCGGCGAAATAAACCTTAAAGCTTCATCCAAACAGCGCAAACGTTGCAATTTGTTTGTTTTCCAACATCACTGAAATTCAGTTGTCTTATGTAAAATTCAATTCATTAGGCTTCAATTGTTTAAATGTGGAGAATGTACCAATTGCCTCAAAATGTCATTTTTCTCTCAAAAACAAAATTACAACACCGCATTTTTTTCACTTGCCATCTTGTTTTTCATGCGCCATCCAACAGAGACAAATATTGTTTAGAAAGAGATTCCTCGTAATAAAGATGTTGTGTAATGGCAAGGGGTCCTTTCAGCAATACGGGCATCTGAGAGTACCAAAAACGCCAAACACTTTACCAAACGACGAGTTAATCATCTCCACGAGGCACTTGAAACGTTATTGCTGAGCCTTAACTCTTTGCAGGTGAAATCCGGAATTATTTGTTCTGCGCTGTTGGGAGTCTTCATCATAAAGTTTTCGACACCCCTTGTTCGTATAGCTGGTGTTTTAAGTGCTTTAATCATTTCATATACCACGTTGGTAAATAATTTATTATTAGTGTGCCACGTGCAGCCTATTAGTTAAATATCACGGAAAACACTATTATCTTTACTTTGCATATTGCATAAAACGACTCAAAAATGAAATGCACCCGAAAATCAAACAGCAATAAATGATGTTAGGAAATATATATCGTTGTGCGAAAATGTGTTATTTTGCATTTCTTTTCAAGAAATAAATGAATTAAATTGGCCTAATATTACATGAAATTAAAAAGAGATTGCATATGTATTTGTTCTAGTTCTTATGACTTGTTTGATGTTCATTGCGCCCAGTGTATATAACATAAAAAATACACTTGAAACGTCTTTTCTTACTTATTGAAATGAAATTAATTTCCTTCTCTTTTCATCTATTTTGAGTAGAAAAACGGTTAGATGTTTTAAAACAAGTGTTTGAAGTACTAGTAAGTTGATGGTTATTTTCTTCTTCTTCTAATTTTGTTTTTCATTTCACTGAGTAAAAAGTAATATAGCACAATCTGTGATGGCTAATTCTACAGCAAATAGGACTTGAAAAAAATCTACGAGATTATTAAAGTAATGACTGTAAAACATATACACGCATGCGTGTTTTCTGTTTACACAACTATTTCGTTATACGCTTACCATACTCAGAAACATCACTATTTGCTGTTGTTTCTACTTTTAAAAAATTGAAAGTGATTGAGTAAAATGACGTACGTTGAATAAGTTTTTTTTTTTTATGTGTGTATTTGTTCATTAAAAATTTTGGCATTAAACTTTTATACAGCGTCAAGATAATTTCGGCAGAGTGATTGGTTTCATACGTTTTGGTGTTAAACTTTTGACCGCTGCATTTTTATTGCATACATGTATACCAGTATACATTCATATCCAAAATATTTTTATGTAATCTGTAACAATTATAATGTAGATATTAATTAATAAGGGGAGTAGCGATGTCTAATATCTACAGCAATAGTAGATATCAATTAATAAGGGGAGTAACGATGTCCAATATCTACAGCAATATAGTAGATGTCAATTAATAAGAGGAGTAGCGATGTCCAATATCTACAGCAATAGTAGAGAATTAATAAGAGGAGTAGCGATGTCCAATATCTACAGCAATAGTAGATATCAATTAATAAGGGGGAGTAGCGATGTCCAATATCTACAGCAATAGTAAATGTTTGCACGGTGCAACTTTATGCACATAATCCTGTCTATTATGGCCAGTCATGTTGTTATATGGTGACATATATTATGTCGACTTGTCAGATAATCATGTCGACTTTTCCAGATTTTATGGCCACTTCTCAGATGTTTATGTCGACTGACATTGTACCGAATGGTTAATGTCGACTTGTCAGATCTTCTGTGTCGATTCGTCAGAAAATCATATATAAAAAATGACATTTTATAATGGAGTTTTTGAAAGATGCATTTGTCAACATGTAAAATACATATATAAATTCATTTATATTATCTTGGACATAATAGGCAAAACAAAGACATATATATCTGTGGATAAATATATGGCGGGGTAAGAAGAATTCTCGATTTTTGTTTAAATCAAAAAAGAAAGAAAATCAAGAAAATGATTTGGAAAAGCATTTCTCTGAATAGCATTAAAGTATGAATATTTTCAAACATTCATTATGAAATTACAGCAGAACTCCCCATTGGATATATTCGATTTTATACAATCAAGTTTGCATGTATATGATTAAGAAGAGCTCTGAAAAAACATTTTGAAAATTCTAAAATTCATAATCTTAAAAAAAAGACATTTTGAAATTACTTTATACATGTAATTGATATATACAGAGTTTTTCTTTGAATAATTCATTTTTCGGTGGGACGATATGATATTATAATTATCTTAAAATGCATAGTTACTTTCTCATCTTGTTTCTGTAACCTCTCTCTGCCATAAACCATATTTCTTAAAATTAAAAGAAAAGATTTTGATATTTTTGTCATATTTATTGCATATATCAACATTCCCAAATGTACACTAAATATATTCCTAATATAATCAACTGTAAGTGCTAGAACCTCACACATCAAAACAATATAAAATCTAATCATCAAGAATATCAATACTTCTAAAGCAAAAGGACTTTTCGAACACACCTCGAAGTAATATCATGATTGTCGTTCTCTTAAGAAAAATGAAATTGTCATGGTCACAGATATGTTGAGATGTATATGAATCAGACTTGTATACAGCAAAAGTAGAATAACTATATATATATGGAAGACCACTCTCAATTGATGTGACCCTTCATTTAGCTAATGTGATTTTTAATAAAAACACACCTTGTATGCAATCAATGCATAATATTTACAAGTTTCCTCACATATTCTTTCGTTTCTTTGCAGAGTTTCATGCGACTGTTTATTTTTTGCCATTTCCCGGCGCACTTGCTGGTTTGTCGTTGCTGGTATCAGAGTCCGAGTTGCTCTCCGACTTTTTGCCTTCGCCACAATTATGCGTTTTTGTGTGTTTACTCAAATGATCACTCCTCATGAAGCGTTTGTTGCAAACCGGACACGCAAAACGTTTTTCGCCCGTATGTGTTCTTAAATGACGCTGAAGCTCATCTGACCGTGTGAATCGTTTCCCACAGAATAACCAGTTGCAGACAAAGGGCCTCTCTCCAGTATGCCAGCGTAAATGTGCCTTCAGGTGAGAAGTTTTCCCATATACCTTTCCACATCCCGGAATGTGGCAACTGTGCATTGCCTTTTTTCGCAGGTGAGCAGCAGCCGGTCCAAGTCGCTCTGCTTCTTGACAGTTAGGACAGTCACATGTGGCTCTGCCTGCCAAGCGTCTCTGAGACTTTGAAGCAGCAGTCACATTTGAAAGAACGGGCCTGGGTAAAAATTGATTCATTGAATTAGCACCAATATCAGTTTGTGATGGAAACATGCTTTTATATGTTTCCGATAGCAAATGCTGATTACTTGCAAGATACGGATTCGCTGAGGACCCTAATGGGTGAGTTAAACTATAGTCTGAATTGGAGTAATTTGAAGGCAAGGTGGAGTGTATTCCGGGAGAAGAGCCGGGGATGTCCGGGTACCAAGAATTATGATTCGAATGCATGTCCCACCACGAGGCAGTCGTATTTGTCGGTGTATTTACATCCTTTACCGTTGAATGATGTGTCAAGTTAAGGGACCAGGAATCGTAAGGATGACTACTCATGGTTGTCGGTAATCGTGAGTACATGTTTCCGAGAACGGAACCACTCATACAGTTTTCTGAGTACATTTTTGGAGGATAAGTAGGAGAAGGGGTATCGTTTGAGTGCTGAGAAACAGGCGACTGATGTAGCCAATCACCACCTCCACTGGCTGAACTAACGGAAGTTATTGGAACACGGTTGTAGTTCAAACCGGATGTGGACATATTTCCGTTTAATCCTGGGATTCTTTGTGATGAAAACGTCATGGGGTCCGGAGCCGTCACCGCTGTAACCGGTCTCTTCCAGGGATGGAAACCTTTATTCAGCGAAGAATTGCCAAGAGGAGAAGGACATCTGTCTAATTTATTGCACTGGGCAGCTAGCATCGCTAAAGGGGCTCCCCCGATGTGATAGGGGTCCTGAAATAAGAGAATCAGTCTAATTTAGCATGATACATTACATGTTTTTTAATACAAAATTTTATCCTTATCCAATGCGTTCTTTATGAATTTTGGGAGGAAAATTAGGTATCCTCAATTTAGAGAGACATATGTTCCAGTGAATTTACCAAACATAACATTGTGAGAAAAGCTTCTCTAAAGACCAACACGTGTTAGATGGAAATGAAAATGGACAAATAGCTCATAACTTTGCATTAGACTTGATAGTAAACTTCTAAAACTTCCATCAAGAAACCGAATTATTTGTGCAGAATTGTAATAATATGCAAATACACGAAGAATCTTCAAAGAAAAATCATTGACCTGTAACGTTTAAATGAGATGTTCCCCTCTTGAATGCAAAACGGGATTTTCTAAAGAGTAATCGGATTTAAACTTTGTCAAAGGAAAACATGGCACTGTCACAGCGGGGATGCAACGTATTGAAAAGTCACCCTTGTATCGCCGAAAACACCCTATTCATCGATCGAAGGTTTCCCAATCATTCTCAAAAATAAAATAAAAGTCCCGAGATCGACTTGCATGGGGAAGTTTTGGTGGAAAAGTGTTTCAAGTATACTTGAAATATTAACTTGATTAGATATGCTAAATTCGGGGTCCAAACTGGCAGAGACAAGAACTTGTTTGTTTTTTACTGTAGGAAAGAGATAGATACTAAAATACATATAGAGCAGATATTTACGAGCACGCATATTGATCATTTGTTGATTCAGTAATCGAAACAATTCACATTCTTCCAACAATCTGATATTCTTTTTTACGACATAGATCATCGTATTCTCTGTGAAGCTTTATGGTTGTGAAATCTGGCGTATATAAAATGAAAATTTCAAACATCCTTATCAATTGATGATATGCATTTTTGGAAATCCATTTTTCTTGGTTTCATTGGTGTGAAAACTAGAATACAAATAATATTTAAGAGAAAACCAATTTCCATTCATTGATAATTACTTTTATTCTCAGTCATATTCAGGACCACATGCTATCAATTTTCTATTCCAAAATAACTTGGGACACACTGCAGTATTAATAATACGACACCTAGTAAATCAAACGGCGATCCTCGCACCTGTTTTGAAGAAAACTCGTAGGAAATTCGATTCAAGGTGAGTCATCCAAAGGCTAATACAGTCAGGTGAAAAACACGATTAGTACCAATCGCTTCTTTGTTAAAATAACATATTTTGCATCAAAGGAATCCATGGAAATTGCAACGATGTATGTCATGTACCCCTTGAATTGAAAATTATTTTGATGAAATGGTTTTTAAAATATTGACGAAAGTATAACTGAATTCACATAACTTTTGTTTTTAAATTCTCAAAGTCATTTATAGAAACCCATATTGGTCATTAAAATTTCGCCTTAAATAACCTTCCCTTAAAACAAAAATCAAACAAAAGCCACGTGACCACTATGAGCAGAGTGTTGCTACTGTAATCGATGTAAAATCAAATCAATAACTCTTGGGGGGAAATAAATCAAAATTCACAATTTCATTCGTAACAATACGACCTTAGTAGACAGTGATATGGGATTTTATCATTATTTAACACCATTTTTCTAAAAGTATATTATATGCATTTTAAAGATACAAACTAACTTGATTTTACAGATGTACCCGCAACACATTATAACACGCGCTTCGGTTAGACTCGGTACCACCATAACAAAACCCACCAGGAACATCTTCACAACATCTTATTATCTACCAAAACATTACTACCATGTGTTGATTTCTTCTTTCTCAAAATTAACGAAGAGATCAAACAATCAAATCTAATGATATCTATACATTAGATAATCTGGTCGATGGATTTCACTCGCGATTTTGATTACGATATTCTGCTTGAATGTAGTCAGCATGTATTTGACATCTAATTTTGAGATCAAAGAAGAATATGCCCCAAACTCTTCACGCATCCTACATAGAATACATGTTTTTCTTCCCCACATTTTCATCTTATTTATTTAGAATGACTGAGCTTTACGAAATAAGTTGCTAAAAGTTACCACAAAGCTGTTACAATAGGTAACACCCATGCAGTGAAAGACTAAGGGAGCGATAAGACTGGGGTCTGATTCACGCGAGTTCCGATTGATCTTACACCGATAACAGTTATAATGGTGGCCCACAGATTGGAATCATTATCAGCCCTACCCCGCGGAAACATACATCAGGATTTATGAGGGAATGATGTTTTAAATAAATCATTAATTGTCTTGCCTGATAATAAAGATATTATATTCACTGGTTAATATATTTAGTGTGGCACTGTATGCTTTCTTTGACTTTTGGAACAGTCGAGAAAGATTGTTTTTGCTAGTATTAATTAGCCATTTCATCGAAATGTTTCCCCTTATCTATTTTTCAAAGTACTAATAGTATATAAACATATATTGTATATATGAATTAATGTATAAACGAATAAAATTGTTTTTCTTTTTCATCTTGAAACTAGGTTATGCATAATGCGAAAACCAAATTCAAGAATATTATATATTAAAACGTTATTATTCTCAACGAACTAAAATTCGGTACATGTAACGTTAAATTAAACTGAGAAATAACTAATAAAATAATTAGTCTTTACTAAAGTACTGAAGTAACTAAATCCAGTCAATCGGCGAAGAAAGAAGTTAAAAAGGATGGTTAAGACAGCAAACGTAATATTCTGTTAAAAGGAAGTAATGAAGCATGTTTAACCCTCTGTTAATTAAGGCAACGTTTGACGATAACCCGTGAACGTAACGTATTGTTCGCGTGCAAAGCAGAAAATTCTCAAAGAAAAAGTTAAACAACGATCTGATGTTGACAATGTCCCCACCTTTCGCTACATACAAAAAGCGGATTCTTATTGAGTAACAAACGGATAAAATCATTTCAAAATTCGATCATTTGATCAGCTGATTTTTTGAATGCTTATCAGAGTCAGGAAAGTCTAATGAATATGAAATATATATCAATTGCTGAGCTCGCGGGTATATGTAGAATATAGTCTGTGTATACTCCCCCAGTACGTGCATGAATTTCGCGTTATTATAACTTTTGTAATTTTCCTTTACAAGGTTACTTAATTAACGATATTTAAGTGTCACAGAATACTTCTAGATGCGTCGATACAACTTGATTTCTGAAAATAGGGGAAGATTAAGCAATAATATGCTGACAATTTGCTGTAATTCTGATTAAAGTTATTTGATATTGAAATGATTATCTTTACACCGAAAAGAAATATAAAATTTAAAGATAACTTTTACATAAGAAATTTTCACCAAAAAAAGTTGATCTTGGGCTTTGTGTGTTTTGAAATTGAAGAAGACTTCGAAGTTCGATAAAAATAAATGGGATTTTGTTATCTTCTGAACAAGTATAGATTTCCAAAGATAAATTCGGAAGAAAACACAAGAGTTTAAATCTTAACTATCTAGCACCCAATACCCGTATTTTCCAATTGATGCAAAGAAATCCAGCAATTATCGACTTTTAAAAAGAAAAGACATGAAAGACATCCATGTATATTTCATTAACTGGAGGTGTTGTAAAACTATTTCCTCCTTCTTACCGTTTCTTTTTATTCCAAGTTTTTTTTCTTCTACAGATTATTGAGCTTCGATTCGTTTATTAGTGTTCAACTAAGCTAAAACTAGCAAAGAGAAATTCGAGACTTATTCATCATCACCTTCGCTGGTTAAAAGAATTTAATAAATACGCATCGATCAAACTCGGGAGAATTCTTCTATTTCCAAGTATAAAGTCAATTATGTTCTAGAAGAGTCTATAATCTTAGAGAAAATTTCAGCAGAGTCTTCCTATGACACTATCATTATCCTAAGAAAATCCATACGCTAAAACGCATTTCTAACGAAGCTCACCAGAATACTCCGGAAGGTCACGTCTCAAGAACACGTACGAAATGTCTCAGAAACTTACAGAAATTATTGAAAAAAAAATTCTCAGAAGTATGATTTAGACACTGGACACTTACCCCTAACACCGTAGCAGCCATCTCTCTTTAATAAGTGTGTATATTAGTTTCCAAACATTTGTTCATCTCAAAATACACGTTCCTCAGTGTCCCATGTCACGAACAGTGTATACATTTAATTTGTCTCGTCCCGCCCTCTTCTGCTACGCGCATTATCCGAGTTGTTATACTATCCCGCCTCCTATTGGAGGAGGCTGTTTTCTCGCGAGATGATTGACTGTGTGCGAGAGAGGAAGAGGAGGTTGGTATCAAGTGGCGAGAAAACTCCCCTTTAATCCGTAATTACAGCCGCCGCACAGAGAAAATAGTTACTTAAAATGCTTTTGCTTAATGATTTTTAAATCAAGGAGAATTTTTGTAATTAATCAAATCAAACAGCTATATTTTTTCTTTATTCCTCTCCAAGAAAAAGGCTAAACTCTCATTAAAATATGATAACATAATTTCATTATTCATGTCTCGATTTACAGAACAGATGAAATGATCATAGATACATTTTAAATCATTTTAAAGCATATCATTTTCACAGTAGATTTAGTGATATCATAATTATTCTATTTTAACAAAAGTTAGCATAACAAATGGCCTCATTGGTGGCCCTAAGTGTAATTTTCACCTACCGCAAATTCTATCAATTTCAAACGTTTTCGTAAATGCATTATGATTTGCCACTAAAGATATTTCATATGTTCAATTTAGGAATACGTCATCAACGAAAATAAACTTTCTGGTGGCTTGATTAAAATAAAGATAGAGCGGATTCCAAAATCGGGAAAATGATTTCTATTGATTGCAGGAATTTTGATAATGCGGCTTTTTAATGCACTAGTAATTTGTCCAAATAAAAACTGATAATAGAAATTTTAGAAGTCTCAATTTCATGTACGAGATGCACATTTATCAATTTGCTTCACTATTTTCACTATTAATGTTGAGTATCATAATACTTGCTTTTCATTTTCTGCACTCTCGAGTTTATCAATTTTGTCTCCCTAATTTTCCCCCCAACATTTCCATTAACCTCTCTTTGTCGTTGAGGTTGGATCACGTGATTTGGGAAGATATTCAAAAGAATGTCTAAGTACAAAGCAACATTGTTACTATTTTCCCTTGGCGCTGAAGGTTTAATGTGTGCAGACAGAATTGTGTAAATATTCAATTGAAATTCGTCAAACTCAATTTTAATTAAACGCGTTTTTCAACGCTCTCAAATGCAGTGCAAAGTGCTTGAAGGCGTCTTCTGGGCGATTTTTGCAGTAGAAATATTGTCGGAGTTGAAGGGAAAACCAAATGTTTTGATATTGCGATGTGTGCTGAAGAAATTTTGACACATAGTTATGAATCACTTTTTTAAGAATGTGAAGCAAAATAATTTTTTGTTGTCAACGAAGATTTAAAGAGGATAATTTAGACTTCAGATGTGCTGGTATATAATTTTTCTGTCAAGTCTGACTTCATTAAGGTGTTGATCTGGTTTGTAAAAATTCTTTATAATCGTGTAAATATGATAAGAGTTCACCTGATATTATTAGATTACTAAGTTTCTATTGAAATTAGCTCTTTTCAATATTGTATTGCAGCATTTCTCATTTGTCTATAAACTAAATATAGGAGAATCGGATTCCTCAGAAATGTATCTCAGTGAATGTATTTTTTTTCATACTTACATTTTAATGTACATGTACACAAACAGATGGTTATATACATGTACACAGAGAAGTGTAAATAAACTTAAATAAAATACATGGATGAGTATGTAATGACAATAATGATACAAGAAACAGTTTAGTTATACAAGATAAATAGATTAAGAAAAGGGAACCAGTCTCCCTCCACCCCCACCCACCCCCTCCCCCAACCAACGCCTTCTTTCACATACTACAATTGCGAATGACAGTGAAATATTACATCATTGATTTATGAAAAACAACACATTATAAATAGACACGTGAGTAATTTCTTTGGGTTACAGTAAGTATCGTGGTAATTTGTTTAAGACAGATGAGGATGTTGGTCAACATCTTAAAATATATAACACATTCCACATTACTGAAATGAGTATTTGAATGTCCATGGTTTAGTGTTTTGGTATAGACAAAAATCATGATTTAAATTTTATACACATTCGAAATGAAAACGTTCACTCGTACGATCTGATATCAAACCACGTGAAGATTTAGACAACAGAATATAATGTATTTATTTAAAGTTGCTGAATAAGAAATGGTAAGCCATCCTGTAGAGAATATATACCAAGTTTCATGAAATTCTTAGACATGTCCATCCATAGCCATTTGCATAGTTCTATCGTAGACAGCCTTTCAAAATGGTATTGAGGGTGCATTATAGGAAACATCTAAGCCGATTCTAGCTGCTCTTTTTCTTTAATTTACAAACTCAGTCAATCTTAGATGCAGGGCCGTATCCCCAGTTTGTATAACAATACCATAATTCAGACAGGGTAATATACATGTATTATAAAATTACTGTCTAGAATGCATGGGTAAATATTTTCTAATTCTGCGGAACAGGGATAAATGACATTGTTAAGATTTACACAGAGAATCTACATATGCATCATGTAGCGAGTCATGCATGGTTGCCATCATTATTGTAGCGAGTCATGCATGGTTGCCGTCTTACTTTCTTCACTGACTAAAGAAAATGTTATAAATCGCAGAATGGTTTTAACCAAAAGTACATCCTCGCATACAACGTATGAATTTGTTACTCCTATAGAAATGTTCTATTCATTCCAAACTTGTTTATAAGGATTTCATAATCCCAACTAGAATATTGTTTTTTCGTCTAAGGTAATAGATGACTAACAACCCCTCATCTTATTCGCTTGAAAGCAATACAAGCTGTACCTGGCGGTATTTTTCAACTACCCAAATATGCACCAATTAATACTTATCGATATAACTAATACAATCTCCAAGATCTGATGCAAAATTGAGCAAAACAAACCAGGGAATATTGCTGAGACTATACATGTACCTATCATGAGTGTTTCGTATAAACCGCCATAGCCTCGGACGCAATCATCGTGTACTCGGACAAGGGAACGATGAGTGCCGAACATAATCGGGTTGCTGAGACCGAGGTCATACGAAGAGGGAAACCGACGTGAATAAATAGACGTTTCGTTTGTTTTAAATGATTTTAACGTACTATAAGTGTACGAAAGTAATAATTACGCAAATGTACCACTCAAATGAAATTTTGACAATGCAATGATTGGTATTTTCGATAATCTGACAATTGCGCAGTACCTCTCTTCCGCAGGTTTCGGAACTGGTGACCTCCGAGGTCAATACAAATAGGAAATTACGAATAGGAATTGCTGGCAGGAAGATAATAATTGATTAATCGATATTTTCAGCTGATTTGACAAGTTTATTGCTTCAGATCCACTCTGATTCAATGAGATTATGTATATTCAATCACAAATAATTATATTATTCTATTTGTTCTTTTATATTTTAATTCATTTACCGTCAGTTACAGCTCGTGTTGCTTTAAATACACACTACACAGTTAATTTGTTCAAAACCGTGTGTACATAATCAGTGTTGGACGACGGAAACTCTTATGGGAGTTGTTAGAGATTTCGTGGTGTGTATGTAGATTATATTGCACGTAGAGATTTCGTGGTTTGTGTGTAGATTATAATTCACTTAGAGATTTCGTATACTTATAATTAGAGATTTCGTGTTTTTATGTAGAGTATTTCAGTTAGCGATTTCGTGGTTTGTGTGTAGATTATATATTTCACGTAGAGATTTCGTGGTTTGTGTGTAGATTATAATTCACTTAGAGATTTCGTGTACTTATAATTAGAGATTTCGTATACTTATAATTAGAGCTTTCGTGTTTTTATGTAGAGTATTTCAGTTAGAGATTTCGTGGTTTGTGTGTAGATTATATATTTCACGTAGAGATTTTGTGGTTTGTGTGTAGATTGTATTTCAGTTAGAGATTTCATGGCTTTTATGTAGATTGTATCTCTGTATACTATGATTATTATATATCAGATCAGAAATTTTGATGTTTATGTATCATGACTATATCAAGTATGCAAGATATTTTGATGTCTGTATCATGAATATATAAAACAAGATATTTTGATGTCTTTGTTTATCATGAGTATATCAGGTCAAAGATTTGGTGTCTCTTGTGGTTTCTCTTAATCTCGGCTGAGATTCGGCTCGGCTGGATACTTCATCGAATCCCGTAGCAGTCCTTAATAATTCATATCTGGAAATTCACTTTCATAGCAATTGATGTGGCATTTAGGTGACACGGCTGTTCGCTTCAAATAAGGGATTTGAATGTTGAAATAACTCTCTATCACTATTAATTTTTGCTTACCGACTAGGTATGAAAATCTCAAAATAAAACAGTCACTAAATTTTTTGTTCGAATGAAGACTCTTATGGTGGAATTCTTTATATCCTGATATTGAAGAGTTCCTATATATAAAATGAAATAAGGAATTTACTAACTTATTTCAATAACATGTGTTTATTTCAACGCCTTTTGTCGTCTAATATATGACAATGGGACTAGACCCGATATCTACAACTTAGTCTTCTTCAACATCTGTTTTGTTGACTATACATAACATTTTGTAGCAGTTTACTTGTCAAAATAATGAGTATATTTGAAAAAATGATTTAATTGTAATAATCTTGCACTGTAAAGTTGCCTTTCATGAGATGAAGATCAATTGCGAAAAAATTATTTTGTTTACAAAAATTCCAGAACAGATGCATAAAGTGTGTACGTACGTTTGTTTTACGTCCCATCGAGAGTTTTTCACGATATAGACGTCACCAGCTGTAGGTGAAGTATCACAGACCTATGCTTAGCACTCCGGGGCGTACCAATGAGGTATCATGCAAATGCCTCTACGACACGTGACCTCCATTTGTAAAGGTCATATCCGAAAGACCCGTGACTCTCATTTGTAACTGTCGAGTTTTTGGCGAAGGAGCATTCGATCACTACATACGTTTACGTCGTAGGGCTTGAACTCTCGACCTCACGGTTTCGAAAAAAAAACCGCTTTAACCAATGAGGGATCGTGTTGGATATGTATGTATGTATGCATGAACAGCCAACGCTGCACACTTTTCATGAAGCGCTAACGCGCGTTATGACGTATGCTGGCGTAAAGCATCGACGTTCATGCCCTCGTGTATTTTCAAAACTGAACTTCATTTCTTTGAAAAATGTACTCCAGTATAAGAACTTGAAGATGTAAACATTTTTCATGCATCCCCACTGCGAGTCCTTGAGTAGAACTACAATAAAAACGAACTCAAGAAACCGCACAATTAACATTGCATGTCTGTTTGGTCCTCCAATCCCACACGTCGCGCGAGAGCCTGGTGGTTTTCGCTCGTAACCGAGATACCCCGAGTTTGATTTTCCATCCCAGCACTGTGTCAAACCCAAGAAGTTTAAGGAGGTACATGTATACTGCATCGTCATAATGACTGACTTCCACATAAGTTTAACATAGGTAGGATTATTCCTTAACCAAGCGTCCGGCATTAGAAGTGGAAGTGAAGGGTCTTTCGAATATAACTTTAAAAACGGAGGCCCCTTGTCACTTTAGGCTTTGGCACGATAAAAAAAACCCTCACTACTACTAAACATGGGTCTAAATTTGTGGTACTTCACCTACAGCTGGTGACGTCTGTACATGAGTGAAAAATTCTCGAACAGGACGTCAGGCAATATATAAACAAATAAATAAAACTTTCCATTGCGCATGAATACAAAAGATGTGAACTTTTAACACATCTGCTGAGGTTAAACATCTCAATAACATAGTACAGATGAGTTTATGTTCTGTATTTAGCCATCAAATGTTTATAAAAGATAAAGGTGGATTTAGAGCTTTCATTCTGTGGATTGAGTATTGCTAGCATACCCAAGGTTGAGTTTTACTCAAACACATCCAAATTTTCCATTCTTTCATTACATTGTGAATTTTGAACCATGCAACAGTTATTTTGTCATTTAGTCTTTACAAATGTACTTGAACATCTATAGATATACTGGAATGTAGTCCCTCCACATTTTCATTGTACTTAACTTTGGAATCCTAGCCAAATTTTGTTAACCTTGTTTATTCTTTATTACTCTAAAACATATATCAGTACTGTTTGATAATCCTAAGACAGTCATCAAGAAAATATGAAGAGTGTTTCACGGTGTCATTTACTGACTAAACCTTGGAAAGTATGAGTCTTTAGTGCTACTCGCAATTTCAGTTCTTTTACTAAGTTCATAGTTGGTACACGTACATACCAGGGTGCTTTTTATATCCTGGAATGGTTTATATACATATTTGTTTTCTTTTTTACAGGAGTTTTATGAAGCTGATGACGTTAAGGTAGCCCCATCTTGATGTGAATTATCAATATTAATGATTCAAAGTGGAAAAGCGGTATCAATTTCCACTTGATATAGTTTAATTCAATCAATAGCTAATGAGAATGTGTTTGTTGCCATGCACATTTTTAAAGCTGTCAGACATACATAAACAGAAGCGCATGTCAACATCAGAAAATCGCGCATTTTCATAAAACAAATTAATAAAAATACATAAAAACTTGTTAAAATTACAATTTTTTAATGTCAACAGGTTTTGTTTTTTTAACTGCTACTTGATAAATATGTATGAATTAATTGTGGCTATCAGAGAAATCATTGTACATACTGTAAGACAGACATACAATAGAGAAAACACCAGCAAAGGAGTTATTGTCCTTAACAACATATTTTCGTTATAAAATAATTTTTTATGTAAAATATAAACTTTTCCAGTATCAATAGTTTACCTTTTTTATCCAGGAAATAAAATTCCTCCAAAAGCTATATTTCTATTATGCACAAAGTTTAATTGAATAAAGATTTTGCAAAAGCCAATGATGTCACATGAGGGTGGAGCTACCTTATATAGGTAAATTTGCAAGTTTCCTATCATGTTTTTCTCCAGATTCCAACAATTAATAATTCATATCATAGAGATTTCTAAGATGACTTCCATATAACGAACTAAGAAAAAAGCATAATGATAAAAATTATATTATGCTCAACCGAGTGTTTTTTATTTAATAAATCGATTCCCTGAGTGTAAATGAAGTTAGGGAACCGAGTATAGAAATTTAGGTGATTATCTTAAATGTGCCATGAAACTATGTAACGATACCGGTATTGTATAATTAGTATTACATATTGAATTGCAGTTGCCTGAGTCTGTCAGAAGCTGTAGTTCTATTGCATCTTTTATATCAGCATATTTACCGCATCATAATTCAAACAAAAGTGATATATATTTATATATTTTCCCAGTGATATCATGTATATATTTTATGTATATATATTTTATACATGTATTATGCTGTCTTTTTTTTCTATTCTCTCGTTTATCTGTCTGTGAATATGTTTTATACAGGACCACAATGTAAACTAATTGTGCTATCCTGCCTAAATAAAAGAATTTAATATTATTATACATCAATTAGTTAACGGTGTATGGTGTAGCAATACACGTACTATACATATGCACGTAGCGTCATTTTTCAAAGTGCAACCGGAAAAGTTATTTCACAATTGTCTAAAATCCCTGACAAGCAAAAATAAAATTTGAAAAATTACATAACACCAAAGTTGAAAATTCTAAATCAATGGGGATTTTGAATGCAATAAGCGACGAGCTTAGGAGATGGCGATGGAACTGGATAGGACACGTGCTAGGGAGAGAAGGTGACAACGACCGTGAGACGGCGCCAGGGTGGAGACGGAGACCAGAAGGAAAAAGGGCACGAGGGAGACCGAAAACAGCATGGAGAAGGAAGCAGAGAGAAGGAAAGTGGGACGGAGAAGCTGAAATGAGGTCAAGATGGTAGCAAGAGACAGATTGGTTTGGGGTGAGTGTATCGGCCTTATACACATCTGATGTGGAAAAACTGAGTGCGAAGTAAGTAAGGGGGTGACAGCCAAAAACATACCGGAAATAATTGTTGGTCCCAACTTCAAAATCGTAAAGTGTGAGGAGAACCTCTCAACCTTCACTGCATTCAATTTACCATCTTACTTTCTTACCATTCAATACTAATATGAAAAGGGGGAGTCACCTATATTTACCCTACTTTGCACGTGAAGATAACTTTTACATGCAAAAATAAGGTGAAATAAACGCTTTGAAAAAAGGGGGTGCTAGGTCCCCTCCCCCTGACTTTATGTGCCTGGGTTGCATTGTTATACAATGACATATTTCTGTAAAATTATAAAAGTGTTACATGTACGTATTCTCTACTTCATGTGACTACTGTATGTACATTTGTGAATCCGAGTAGCTGTATAGATCATGGAAAGAAACTGAAAACTAATAGAGACTCGTCAAGATTCATAATATTTTTTCGACTAATGTTTCTGTCAGCTTATTGAAATGATGCGTATTGATTCAATTATTTGCTACGGTGCGAGGTATTTGAATCTATTTCACCTTCCTGACAGCAATCAACATATGGACATGTTTAAACAAATTCGCCGGAAAGAAATGTGGTTTTACAAATGCTTGTCCCTCAACTATAACATTGGTGGTGCAGTCACTACCTACTTCAAAGCGACAATATGAGAACAGAACATTTTTGATCTCAGATTCATAAAAGAAATAGATAAATTACAGTTTTGTATTCAATATAAAGCATTAAAAGCACAATATCCTCGTTCCATCTCTGCTCAGCAGTTTGAATTAAACTTTACTTTAAAAGAGTGTTTAGCAATACTGAGATTCATAACTACTGATATGTTGAACAATATATACGGACAATCTTCTTTTATAGACTGCCTGTGAGGAACTAATGGATGTGTACCTACTTCTAGTGTTAATTTGTCATGTGCGTATTGTTTAGTTAAATATATATAATTATATGTACCACACACATTGACATGTGCCAAAATAGAATTTAGCGGATTATTTCAAGAGCACAGCGAGGAGAACAGATGCATGCATGTTTTAGCATACAGAGAAAATGTTCTTTTTTTTAGAACTTTACAATTAAAAGTTATAATGTTAACTCTACAGTAGAATTGAATAATAGTTCTATTCATTTAATTGAATTAATAAACTATATGCAGGATTATTTTTTGAGAGGATTGTTGAAAGATAACATTAAAGAAACCCACATTAACGTTGATACTGGCGCACGTGACGAGTTTCCTTATTCATTCCTTACAAAAATCATATTTTCAAACACTTCTCTTGAAGCCAATTTCTTCTCAAATTTGATGATATTAACACCATTATTTTTTCTTCTTAAAGTCCGCTTTTGCTGCCATAATGTTAGAATAATCTTTTGACGAAGCATTGCAGAAATTTAGAACAATTTCATCACAAACTATTTTTTTATTCGAAAATACATATATTTATTTAAAGAATTCTTGAATTAAAGTTCGTGTTAGAAATGTAATATCCCTGCAATAGATGATCATAGAATTATTCTTAAATCATCAGAATATACGGTGAACATTTCCAAGAGATGTATTCTTTGCAAAGGCAGTTACATGTATGGATGAAATATAGAGAGAGCGTTGTCTTTAGGAACTTACTTTAGACCAAGGAGTGAATTTACAAAATTTATTTTATTCAGTTTCTCTAATCTTCTTGATATTTATAAGGTTTACAGATAGCGATTAGACATTTTCGATGTTTACCATTATCTTTATTTTTCCAAATTAGACATTTTACGGCCTTGATGAGAAAACTAAATGGTGCATGGACAATTATACAGAAATTTAGGGAATATCATGACAGAGCTCTTTGAACAGTTGATTTCCAGTAGATTTATGATAGATACAAAACGGCAACAAAAGTTCACACACCGTCTCTAAAACCACGTGTATCGATGATCATTAATGAAATTACTCTTACATTAATCAAATAAGTACACATACTATACAAACAGAATATATATATATATATATTATATATATATATATATATATATATATATACACACACACACACACACACACCAACAGTAGAGAATATTTACATTTCCAATCTTTTTGCCTTTTATATCTTTGTCATATTATAATTTTTGAATTTATCCAGGTGTGTGTGAATACAAAAATTATAATGTGACAACTTTTGAATTTATCCAGGTGAGTGAATACAAAAATTACGATGTGACAACTGTTGAATTTATCCAGGTGGGTGTCAATACAAAAATTACAATATGACAACTTTTGAATTTATCCAGGTGGGTGTCAATACAAAAATTACAATATGACAACTTTTGAATTTATCCAGGTGGGTGTCAATACAAAAATTACAATATGACAACTTTTGAATTTATCCAGGTGGGTGTCAATACAAAAATTACTATATGACAACTTGCAATTTTTGTATTTACACCAACCTGAATAAATTCAAAAATTACAATATTTATTATTTTTTACAAATGGTAATGATAGGCATTTCTTCATGAATGTGATGCAGTTGTTAAACATAGTACACTGTTCGTATATTTTAACGGCTGGGAATTCTATAAAAAATGAAATGAAAGTAGAAATTATGTAAATATGAAAAACTAATTTCATCGTGAGGATATGAACTGCACCGCTTTACGTCGGTGTAGAGGCAAATTTTGACTCCCATAGAATAATGACCGGGGGTCATTTTTCGACGTCGAAAAATGATCCCCTAGCTAAAACTTGCCTCTACACCGGCATATACTTTTTCATAAAGTTCTAACGCTTTGAATCTTTAATTCTCGGTTTTATATCAAACTTCAAATGAATCTAATTTTTTTCTTCATTTTTAGAACCAAAATACAATTAATGAATTGAACAAAATTATATAATGTACATAACATATACATGTATACAAATAATTCATGTTCATAGATTATGTGTATATTAATATATTTCTATCTCATAGACTTGTCGTTTTATACAATATACTGTATTTATAGTGATTTTTTTCGTTGAGGTTTGTGACGAATGCAGTGCATGTGTTATGGTGTTCTAGAAGATTGGCTAAGTTAGCGACTAGTAGTTACATGTAGCTACTCAATAAAAAAGAAAGAAAAGTTGGCTACGAGTAACTGGAAAAGTTAGCTACTAGTAGCCCGTCAAAATAATGTACCTTCTGTTAACGAGCAGAGTAACGGTAATTATGTTGAAAATTTTGATCTTGACATTTGTTTTCTTGTATTGGATAAATAAGTTTAATGTAATTATTGAATAAAATGGTAATTAATTTGATTTCATGAATTACAAGATACAAATTCAGCCATTTAATGGACAATTAATTCTCTCGATTTTCTGTCACGGAATGGAGTTCTTAGAATCGGTTAATCTTCCTTGATTTAACCATAAAATCAAATCAAAGCGAACACTTGACAATAGTTTGCATGCGTTAATGTCATTGTATTTTTGATGAGAGCAATAATGGGGGTACCCCTCAGATTGCAGCTGTTGTAATTTTATTGAGTTCACAGAAATTTTTCTAATCCCTCGTAACTGGAAAGTGTTCATTTGACCACATGTCCATCATTTTAAAGCTTGTCTCATTAAAAATGAAGAATTTTTAAATTATAAAGTGTAGTGAGTGAATTTTGATATTAAATAAACTAACACTCAATTATTCATACACCTGCCTATTGGTAGTGTATCCCTTCCAATGTGTCTTATTCCGTAATCAATTGAATTTGACAACTTAAGAAGTTCTACGATCAAATTAACATATCTCGGTCTTATCCAATCCTCCAGAAAATTCTTCAACCATACCGAGGAA
This sequence comes from Ostrea edulis, assembly GCF_947568905.1. Lineage (NCBI taxonomy): Eukaryota > Metazoa > Mollusca > Bivalvia > Ostreida > Ostreidae > Ostrea > Ostrea edulis. The sequence continues at coordinate 41,926,133 of NC_079165.1, forward strand.
TGTAAAGATTTTGGAATTTAATACCGGATGAGTCACGATATTAATTATGATACCTTTATTCACAAAACACCTGTATCATAGGGAAACAAGTATATATCTCAAATGACGGACTAATATATAAGTAAACTTTTCACACTTACACTTAACAACCTATCACCTTACAAATGTGGTCCCAATTCATCGAACATGTCGTTTATTTTTCGAAGTAAAAAACAATGAATTCTTTGGTCTGCGACATAAGTAACAAACTATGTCGGCCCAGGTAAATTCTGAATTTAATGTCGCCCTGGATAAGTATTGAATTTAATGATGGTATGTGAGCTGGCTTTCGTTGCTTTCTGTTGGCAATACTGCTCTTGATGCATTGCATACAAGGTCAAGCGGGGAAAAGAAGATATGAGTTCGAATTCCATTGGGTCTGGATGGGGACATTAGTTGGTTGGCATATGAAACAATGAACATTGAAAGTAGATTGTATAAGAATTGAATATTGCAAAACTATACAGCACTATCAATGTACATGTGCGATTTTCAAAAAGAACAACCTTGCAAATCAAGATTAATTAAAACTTATAGATTTTGAAAATCTTTTTAAATTAAGCTTATAAACAAGATTAATCAAAACTTATATATAACTTAGTTAAGAAAAAATCTTTACAATTTAAATTCATAAACAAGATCAATTAAAACTTATAATTCATACATTAAGAAAAATCTTTCCAAATTAAGTTTAGGGATGAAAAAACAAACTGAACAAGACTAAAATAAATGTACTGTTCATTTCAGAGTAAAACAAGATTTTTAAACATCCTTTAGAAGACAAGTTCCTGTTCTGGCACCAGAAAGAAATTCCTTGGTAAAACCAAGTAGGCCATGATTATCAGTTTTTGATGCGAGGAGGAAATATTTACCGGTAAGAAGGGTAACGTATACCGAACACGTAAACATTCACATCTAACGATTATTTTTCTGATATCAATATAGAGACATTCACTCTGACAGGGGGCATTGTTCGACGATAAAAGATTACAGATCTATGATTTCATTCGCTTTCCGCTGGTTTGGTCCCCATAAAGAGTAATAACTTGGTGGTCCGCTCTTACACGCGTGTGATGTGTTATTAACTTATTCCCATTCGACAACACATTGACAGCATTTCGGTATTCAATTAAATATTTAGATAAATAGTATACAGTTTGAAATATATATGTATATATAAATTTTAGTGTGATTGTCTATATATGTTGATTGACTTATGAGAATAAATGAATTGAAATTGAAATAAATAATTAGGTACAAAATACACACCCCTCATCAACGATAACTGGGCCCTTAATGGTATGTACTTTAATTATTGTAACTACTTTACTTGAAAATGTATGTAGAGAAGAGAGATGATTCAAAAGACCGCCACTCAAGTAAAATGAAATAAGATATACTACAACTCAGTCTGTAACACATCAACTGGAAATTTAGCAAACTGACCAGAATCAGGACTTGAATACGCAACTATGCACTTCATGGTCAAGTAGACAGAAACGTGTTTCCGTACTTTTTACACATGTAAGTCCAATGATAAATGTAAATTTCATCTTGAAACGTTCTGTAATGACATTTGAGAAATGTTCAATCGCATCATTATATATTTCATTCAAACGGAATTGTTTTGACCTCGTCGCATATTTTACCGTTTCATTCTTTTATTATTATCTTTTTTTCAGACATACGATTAAGATTTTGATAAAATTGAATTCAGGGGAATATTGCATACGGGTATATATTGAATATTATTTTTCAAATCATTGGATTTATCCAATATTTTTACTTTCTTACATACGATTAAGATTTTGATAAAAATGAATTAAGGGGACTATTGCATACCGGTGTATATTGAATGTTATTTCTCAAATCATTGGATTCATCCAATATTTTTACTTTCTTAAAAACCTTTAGAGAAAAATTCATAGCATAGCACAGACAGACAAAGTACTTAAACCCCTAACCATCACAAGAGGCTACATAAAATACAGTCCTTTTAAAAATAAGGATTTGCTATTTGCACCCAATAACCCGAAGAAATTACTGACAATTATAAATCATAAGGCGTGGATTACAGGCTTAACTTATGGTTTTATTGATAAGCTCTTCAATATATTTTTTTGCCAAATGAACGATAGTTTCAGCAATCAGCCACCTAACCCTTTCATCTTTCATAGATCCTTTTAAGACGGCTGAGTATTCCAACTCATTAGAAGTAATTTTATACGCCAATGTGAAACAATCTGTTTGCAATGGATTTTAGTTTCCACACTAAGTCTTTACCGCTGCGTGGCTAGAGGATGGTTGATGGTAAAATAATTGATTTATAAATTCTGCCCGATTAGGTCTGGTTTTCTTAAGTAAAAGGACGGTGTTATCCTTGGATTGGGGGATGCCCAGTGGGTTTTGGGTGCATATCAATTTTATGGGTGGACGGGGTCGATTATTTCAGAGATTCGGTGCACTGTTGTTTCGCGGGTCACTGATACTTTCAACAGCTTGTACGTTCGGTTTAAAGATATTGGAGGTATTTCATTTTGGGGGGCGAGGCCTTTCGTCCTGGACGTATTGATCGCTGTTCGTTGTAGTCTCTTCGCGTAGAGCTTGGAACTTCTTTTTATTCGAGATTGTGCTTAGTTTCCTTGTCCGAATTCTTCAGTTCATCAATGTGAAACAAAGTTCCAAAACATTTAGCAGATGAAATCTGACTAGTGGTGGCTGTTTGATGAAATGTTTTAATTTCCTAGCTGGTATCACAGTGATTGCTTACATAAAACACTCCACCACACAGTTTTCACAAGCACTGCCTACACATAGGAGTACACGTCTTTTATACGTTTTAAACCTGCGTTTGAAATGATTGCATGACAGATTAGTCATTGTAACATATCCACTTCAGGTTAAAAATTAGAGTGACCGTTTTTTGATAAGTTAAAAGTGCAAAACTTTTGGAGAAAGTCGGGCGATTTTACAGTTCGACTTAAAGAACACGTTGATTAAACAATGACATAAATCATAGATATAAAGTACTGTGGTCAAAGGGGTGTTGATTACCTAAATAGTATTCCCAAATTCTTCTCTTTCCCGTTAATGAATTAATCTTATTCAAATTCTAGGTACATGACGTGCAGACTTCCCTTTGTGAGCTTTCTCTACCTCAAATTGTAATCAGTTTGTGAAATACATGTACATTGTATGTGATGATGAATTTTTATATTTATTTTTCTGAAGTGAACGTGGGGTATATATGAGGTAAAATGTTTGAAAAATAATCAAATCAGAAAGTACTACCTGTCTATACACTCTGATGCATGCAATGACACGGGTCGCATCACGACTGTCCAATCATAAACTGCTTATGATTACTGGACTCTCATCATACTTTTGTTCTGAACATATTCCATTGAAAATAATCTAATGGATTGGGAAAAAGTTCTTACAACATACTAGCTTTTTTTCCCTATCAGACTTTGTTCTTTCCGTTCAGCTTTTTAAGTCATCTGATTAACTTAGGTGACCTACTGTAATTGGTTGTCGTCCGTCGTCGTGCGTCGTCCGTTAAGAATTGAACATTTTTAACTTCTTGTTGATAACTACCACTCGAATTCTTTTCAAATTTAATATAAAGCATGTTTTGGACAAGGGGGCATAAATTGTAAATTTCAAGAATCCAGTTATCCTGCACCCTTGGGGGCGAGGCAAAAACTGCCAAAAATTTACCAATTTTCAAAAATCTTCTCCACAACCACACGCGTGTAAGAAAAACTAAATTCAGAGTGACATAGAGCAGGAAGACCTTACCAAAATTGTAAATTTCAGGATCCCCGGGATAGGGATTCTGACCCCAGGGCGGGGCCAAACTTGTTATATAGTGTTGATGTGTAAAACGCTTGAAGACCATCTTCTTTAGTGCTATTGATTCTAAATTGAAACTAAATGAATATTTAGAAAAAAAAAATAGGTAGTCCTTAACCAAAATTGTAAATTTGATGATCCCAGGGGTAGGAGTTTTGGTATTAGGAGGGAGCCAAAATGGTCAGTTATTAAATGTGTGAACAATAGAACATTTTAACTTCTTGATAAGTACCTTTCCAGTTCCCTTCAATTCTGGTGTGAAACATCTTTTGGACAAGAGTGAAATAAATTGTACATTTCAGGACTTCTGCACCCGTGGGGCCTTAAAAACTTCCAAAAAATGATGAATTTTCAAAAATCTTCTCTAAAATCGCATGTGTGTAAAAAAAAAAAGAAGAAGTTAAATGCATAGTGATGTAGAGTAAGAAAGCCTCTACAAAAATTCATTGTAAAAAAAGTATCCCTTGGGTAGAGGTTCTGACCCCAGGGTGTGGCCAAACTTAGTATTATATAGAGTAAATGTGTAAAACTTTTGAATATTATTTTCTTTAATGCTATTGATACTAAATTGAAACTAAATAGATATTTAGAAGGAATAGGTCAATCTTTACGAAAATTGTTAATTTCATGACCCCAGGGGGTAACGGTTTTGGTATAAGAGTGGGAGCAAAATCATTATAATTATTGGTTACTGTCTTTATCATTTGAAAGACGTCTTTGTGTTTGCTGATACAGTATAAAATCTAACTGCATATTTAGGAAAAACAGGAAAGGATGTACTAAAATTACGAATTTTGCAACCTTAGGGTTTTTACTCTAGGACAGGTCCAAATCAGTCATATCGTGTTAATGTTACATATATTATGTAAAGCATTTCATCAGTATAGGCACTTTCGAGGACACTTAAGTTTTAAGAACATATCTTGTTTTATACTGTTGCTAAATATTAGAATTTAGCTTAGATATTTCATAGCCCCTGACACTAGTGATACTTTTAACTAATACTATGGTGATCGATAAGGCCTGTGAGCCTCTTGTTGTGCATTCATAAAAAGAAAAAGAGGAATAACGGCATTCACACATTATTTTTTCGAAAACCAGTTAGATCCATTTTATCTATTAACACTGAAAATGTCGAATACAGTCTGCTGGTTTTCTGCAATATTCATTGATAAAATCATGGTGCATACAGTATAGGTCCATTGTTTACCAGTAACGGACATCAACAACATGTACATGTTCAAATAATGGAGGACAATGAATTTATTGTCATAAATTACTGCATTCTACGGTCTATAGAAAGTAAGGAAAATACTGAACATATCATTATACAAGTGCATACAAAAAGAAATAGAATTTAATTTTGGTGATAGTATGTTTGAAGTACAATACAGATGAATAGTAGCTAAAGCATCGTATTGACGGAGACAATTCCAGCGATTGATTTATTATACGATTGAATAATTTAAAATTGACTACTAGAGCCTTCGAAAAAATAGTCATCTGGTCGTCCATTATTGTGAACAGCAATTAATTGTTAACACTAGAGTGCAAGACCTAGTCGGGAGTGATCAGAGACGCGTTTGTGATATCAAAACATCGAAACTGGCTACTAGAGTTTGCCAAATGATACTTGATCAGCCATCTTTGTTTACAACTGAAGTGCAAGACTTGGTCGAAAGTGATTAGAAACGCGAGTTTTCATTGGGCGACCAAATAATGATAACCAATTGTATCAATTTTGAAATTTCCAATTAATGATTGGTCCAATGTTGTAAAAATCAAATGTCATAGTCATCTCGAAGGCATGTGAAAGTGTACATACCGTTCTATTTTTTCTAGTTTGTTGGATATCAAAGCTCAGAATTAATCAATCATAATAAACTACAATATTTATCAATAATTTTACGGGGGCTACGCTATGACAGTCCGACTTCTTTAAGCATAATTGTTCAGTTTACTATTGATATCAGAGTATATAAAACTGCTATCAATAATACAGGATGGAAAACTTTTATGTCTAATGTCAAGCAAATAATCCTGGTCAAACCAGATACATAACACACACACACCTGTCTCCTGAAAAAATTCAATAGAGTGCATGAGCATAAGTGTTGGTCAATCCACTCTCCATTTTGGATTTTTGTCCAGATCCCATGATTCTTGTTATCAAACACAACGAAACTGTTATCAAATACAAAAGAAAACTCGAATTCGGATTACTTATACAACATGTTATAGTCCCATGATAACATACTTCACATGCAATAGAATTGGAGGAAATTGGTAACCTCGTACAATTGTATTAAGAACAGAATAACCAGGATTAGGTGACACTGATCAAGTTAAACTGGCAGATTGACTAACATCAGGTACCAAACGGAAATCCATTAGGGTGCGGTTTGGCCAAAATAAAGGCACGATTTGAATAAGATTACTTACTCATTAGAAACCCATTACTAGGGCAGATTGACTAAAAATTGGGGGACGGACAACCAAGGCTACTGGTAGATTGTAAATGTTGTATTTTCCCTTTCCAATCCATTGGAGGACGCGGTTTGGTCAAATGTTATTTATCCTAAATATATTATTAATTATTAATTTGTATTCACCTGAGGATGGATGTTAAAATCCAGAAAGCGCTAGTGATTTAAATATATTTTGGAACTGTATATTTTCCTGCTTTTTTATTGAATTATATATATATATATATATATTTAAATCTATATTGTGGAGCTGATTAACTTAGAGACTGAGAGACAGTCTGACACCCTTCCCTCGTTTGTAGGGACAGGCGCTTTTGTCGATATGGGGAAAGTTTTGCTTAAGAGGCTGTCTACGATAGAACCGTGCAGGACAGATTGACTGGCGCCTCCAGAAATAAGCATATATATATAACAATTCTGATTTGAATATATTGAATACAAATACAATTATTCGCTATCAAATACAAATGGAACTTGGATACAATACAAATGTAAATAATTACAAAATGAATACAAATATTTACATTTCCATGAATACAAATATTTACATTTCCAATATTTTTCCTTCAATATTTTACCAATCGAAGTTATAACCATTTCCTCATGAATGTGAACAATGTGCGTATGAATCTTGATAGATATAGTGCGACTCTTCTAACGGCTAATGCCGACAGAAATGAACGTAAAATGTAAATATAAAAAATAAATTTCAATTTTGAAAAATACATGAGAGAATGAACTTAATGCTTCACGCGCTTCATGGAGTATGCTGGCGTAAAGTGTCGCAGTTCATCCGTGAGGGGCAAGGGGGCGGGGGGGGCAAAAGAGATCAGGAGAAATCATCTGTGAGGGGCGAGGGTGGGGGGGGGGCAAAAGAGATAAGGAGAAAGAGACGGAGGAGGAGGAGGGAAAGGAAAGGTTATTAATAGGGAGAAAAAACCGAGAACTAGAGATGGTAACATACGGTGTAGCAAGCCCCCCCCCCCCCCCCCCCCCCCCCCCCCCCCCCCCCCCCCCAATTTCAATTACCTGAAGTAATAACATGCTTTCAACAGTAATGTGATTTTTCCCCTGCTAGTAGTGCTTTGGCTACGATTTCTTTTTATTACATACACTATATCAACAACGAGAGTTATCTACAGTTTCTAAAACTGTAATGAAATCATTATTGAAAATTTGTATCATTTTTTAAACAACAGAAAAGTATATTATCCTGAGGGGGAACAGAAAATCCATATGCCCTCATAACAGTCTTTTATGAAAAACACACACCAAAAAACGTCTCTAATTATTATTTCAAATTAACAAAATATTGGTATCACTTTCTAGTAATACGTAACATGTAAATGCTTAATGACAATTTGTCATTACCCTTCTGATGAAGCTGGAGGGACTTTACCTAATTCACTATGCCTGTCTGTCTAGCTATCCACATACTTACCTGTGAATATCTGTCTAACTGTCCACATACTTACCTGTCTGTGTGTCTAACTGTCCACATACTTACCTGTGCGTCTGTCTAACTGTCCACATACTTACCTGTGTGTGTGTCTAACTGTCCACATACTTACCTGTCTGTGTCTGTCTAACTGTCCACATACTTACCTGTGTGTATCTGTCTAACTGTCTACATACGTACCTGTGTGTGTGTGTCTAACTGTCCACATACTTACCTGTGTGTCTGTCTAACTGTCCACATACTTACCTGTGTGTCTGTCTAACTGTCCACATACTTACCTGTGTGTATCTGTCTAACTGTCTACATACTTACCTGTGTGTGTCTGTCTAACTGTCCACATACTTACCTGTGTGTATCTGTCTAACTGTCTACATACGTACCTGTGTGTGTGTGTCTAACTGTCCACATACTTACCTGTGTGTCTGTCTAACTGTCCACATACTTACCTGTGTGTCTGTCTAACTGTCCACATACTTACCTGTGTGTATCTGTCTAACTGTCTACATACTTACCTGTGTGTGTCTGTCTAACTGTCCACATACTTACCTGTGTGTCTGTCTAACTGTCCACATACTTACCTGTCTGTGTCTGTCTAACTGTCCACATATTTACCTGTGTGTGTGTGTGTGTGTGTCTAACTGTTCACATACTTACCTGTGTGTGTCTAACTGTCTACATACTTACATGTGTGTGTCTGTCTAAGTGTCCACATACTTACCTGTGTGTGTGTCTAACTGAACACATACTTACCTGTGTGTGTGTGTGTGTGTGTGTCTAACTGTTCACATACTTACCTGTGTGTGTCTAACTGTCTACATACTTACATGTGTGTGTCTGTCTAAGTGTCCACATACTTACCTGTGTGTGTGTCTAACTGAACACATACTTACCTGTGTGTGTGTGTGTGTGTGTGTCTAACTGTTCACATACTTACCTGTGTGTGTGTCTAACTATCCACATACTTGCCTGTGTGTGTGTGTCTAACTGTCCACATACTTACCTGTGTGTATCTGTCTAACTGTCCACATACTTACCTGTCTGTGTGTGTCTAACTGTCCACATACTTACCTCTGTGTGTCTGTCTAACTGTCCACATACTTACCTGTGTGTGTCTGTCTAACTGTCCACATACTTACCTGTCTGTGTCTGTCTAACTGTCCGCATACTTACCTGTGTGTCTGTCTAACTGTCCACATACTTACCTGTCTGTGTGTGTCTAACTGTCCACATACTTACCTGTGTGTCTGTCTAACTGTCCACATACTTACCCGTGTGTGTGTGTGTCTAACTGTCCACATACTTACCTGTGTGTATCTGTCTAACTGTCCACATACTTACCTGTCTGTGTCTGTCTAACTGTCCGCATACTTACCTGTGTGTATCTGTCTAACTGTCCACATACTTACCTGTGTGTATCTGTCTAACTGTCCACATACTTACCTGTCTGTGTCTGTCTAACTGTCCGCATACTTACCTGTGCATGTCTGTTGAGCTGTCCACAGAGAATATCAGTCAAAATAATCACCTTGGCATAACAAAATCAAACAAAGGATTGATTTTTTTTATCGATATTGTATTACTTTAAGGAGCTTGTTCAGTTTTCAAATATTATGATTTTGATACATCTCGACAAATTTAAAATTTCGTTCAGATCTTATTTCAGCCTTAAATTGAAGATTTATGTACATAAGTATTGTATTCCTGTATGTACACGTGTGTTGTATTCTGTATGTACACGTGTTGTATTCTGTATGTACATGTGTGTTGTATTCTGTATGTACATGTGTGTTGTATTCTGTATGTACATGTGTGTTGTATTCTGTATGTGTGTTGTATTCTCTGTGTGTGTTATATTCTGTATGTGTGTGTTTTATTCTGTATGTACACGTGTGTTGTATTCTGTATGTACATGTGTGTTGTATTCTGTATGTACACGTGTGTTGTATTCTGTATGTACACGTGTTGTATTCTGTATGCGTGTTGTATTCTGTATGTACACGTGTGTTGTATTCTGTATGTACACGTGTGTTGTATTCTGTATGTACACGTGTGTTGTATTCTGTATGTACACGTGTTGTATTCTGTATGCGTGTTGTATTCTGTATGTACATGTGTGTTGTGTTCTGTATATGTATATGTGTTGTATTCTTTGTGTGTATATGTGTGTTGTATTATGTGTGTATATGTGTGTTGTATTCTGTATGTTCACATGTGTTGTATTCTGTGTGTGTATGTGTGTTGTATTCTGTATGTACATGTGTGTTGTATTCTGTATGTACATGTATGTTGTATTCTGTATGTACAGGTGTTTTATTCTGTATGTGTATGTGTGTTGTATTCTGTATGTACACGTGTGTTGTATTCTGTATGTACACGTGTTGTATTCTGTATGTACACGTGTGTTGTATTCTGTATGTACACGTGTGTTGTATTCTGTATGTACATGTATGTTGTATTCTGTATGTACACGTGTTGTATTCTGTATGTACACGTGTGTTGTATTCTGTATGAACATGTATGTTGTATTCTGTATGTACATGTGTGTTGTTTTCTGTAAGTACATGTGTGTTGTTTTCTGTATGTACATGTATGTTGTATTCTGTATGTACATGTGTGTTGTTTTCTGTGTGTATGTGTGTTGTATTCTCTGTGTGTGTGTGTGTGTGTTGTATTCAGTGTGTGTATGTGTGTTGTATTCTCTGTGTACATGTGTGTTGTATTCTGTGTGTGTATGTGTGTTGTACTCTGCCACTCACTTGTCAGATGATTACCAGGATGTCGAGTTCAAGATGACTTACCAAATGACTAAGTCAACTTATCGGATCTTTATGTCGACTTGTCCCTGTCAACTTATCGGATTGTTCATTGACTGCTGGTTAGGGGCTGCTACACTATTTTCTTCAGCATGATGCTAGTTACAGAAACGTAAATCTGCCTCATGTTGTTGCTTTTTATTGCTACAGGTCGAAATATACATCCTCGTCTTCTATAACAAGATTATTTTAGGACTATTTTATTATTACGAAAAGTCACCAAAGATGTTGACAAGTTGCTATTGTGAGTTGTCTCTATCAACGTTCTATATATCGTAAAAAGATATAGCGTTTGATAAAAAAAAAATATCGTACACTCGTACTTCACGGCAACCAAGACTTCCTGTTATCGACTTTCCGTAGTTCCCTGTCAGAAAGTTACAATGTTTGCATAAATATCTGACAAGTTGACATGATAATAAACATAATTTTCTTAGAAGCCCATGTAATCTTCTGACAAGTCGAAATGAAGATGAGAAGTCAACATAATATCTGAAAAGTCGACATAATCATCTACATGTAACAAGTCGAAAGGATTTTCTGTCAGGTTCACCGACATGTATGGCACGCCAAATTCACAAGAATGAGCTTTAACATAGTTTCACAGTTGATAAACTAGGTTTATCGACTGTAAACTATAGTTCACGGACTGTAAACTATAGTTAATGACGTTAATCTATATTTCACATCTGTTAACCATAGTTAACAGATAATCTATGTTTCACAAGTGTAAACTATAATTAACAATGAAAACAATCATTGGCGATTGCAAAACATAATTTATCTGATAAATACGGTTTCACGATTGTAAACTACGGTTTACAAGGCTGATAAATATAGTATCACAATTTGTGAAACTAGGATTAACAATTGTGAACTATAGTTAACGAATGTAAATTATAGTTTACAAATGTGAATCTGTATTTATCAGCAAAATCTATTGTTAACGTTTATTTAAAGACAGATAAACTTGGATTAGCATTTGTAAACTATAGTTTACAACCGTTAAATATAGTTTTACGGATGAAAACAATAGTTAACGAATCGTTAACTATAGTTTCCAGTTCGTAAACTATAGTTTACAGTCGATAAACCTAGTTTATCAACTGTGAAACTATGTTTAGCTCATTTTTGTGAATTTGGCGTGCCATAGACATGACATGTTGATGTAGAACTTCATCGGAAGACAAAGCGAGATAACTCTATATCTACTACCTATTGATCATATTCAAGAAAACCGTACATGCTAGAAGCCATTACTATATAAAGTTATACAGTCGATGTACACCAAAGCTATAAATTATATACATGCAGGATGTAAACCACCTATTTTGGAGAATCCTCATTAGAAAACTTCAATCTTTACTTTAATCTCGAGGAAGATTGTGAACGATTTAGAATCTAGCTCGTTCGTACGTGCGTGTACAATATCAAATCTTTAATTGTCAGTAATACGAAACACATTTGTGGTTTGAATAAAAGTGAAAATCCTATTGATTTAAATGAAATACGCGGATGATTCCGCAAAACAATAACATTTTATTCAGATAGGCTAAATGTGGCATACCTTTGGCTGGCTTCTTATATAGGGAAATGAGGAGGAACATTGTAATTATCATACAGTGCAAAACTAATACAATAAATCAAACAAGTGAAGATCAATCTCATAAATCCTATATAAAATTAATAGTAGGGTAAACACGGACCCTGGACACACCAGAGGTGGGATCAGGTGCCTAGGAGGAGTGAGCATCCCTTGTCGACCGGTCACATCCGCCGTGAGCCCTGTATCTTGATCCACAGGTGCTTGTGGACAGGACTTCCGGTACCCCCCTTCTTTTATTTTTAAATGTTCAATTCCTTGGGTATTTCAGACCTATTATTGATAAAATATGTAACTTCAGAGGTTATCTATTTCAATGGAATACACAAATCTCGCATAGAAACCGTTTTTAAAAATGTCATATCACCGATCATAATATATGAACAAGGCACAGGCACTCGACGTTTTAAATATCTATAATAAAAAAAATTGTTTTCCTGTAAACATAATATTGACAAGGTATACCACGCCGCCATCTTGGTTTTCGTTTTTACCAGCTGCATCGCTTGAAAATTTTGGCGAAAAGTTCGATATAATACAATAATTAGAACCCTACCGTTTAGAAGCAACTCTGTCAAGGTCTTACCTCTCGCATCGTCATGGTGAACTGGAAATAAAGTCCATTTATCGGCTATAATCAACCGTCAAACATCGTCTACTGCTTCTCAAATGCGAGAAATCGCTGAAAGGTGGACGTACGTAGACATAATTTTGGGATAGCCCTTTTTTCATTGGTCGATAAAATTAAAAATAGTAAATATTATAATTAGCAGTAAATATGTTCTAGTCAGCGAGATCTTGAACACTATTCTATTAATACATACTTTATTTATTTTTTTAAACGTTAAACATGATAACTTCACTTATTCATGCATTCGTTTCTGTTGAAAGTAAATTTCATAACGTAATAAGAAAACTTCAAAATTGAATTCACACACACACGCACGCGCGCCTACACGTGGGTATACTCTCAAACGTACACAGTAACATTTATACATCCAAATGTCCTGTCCTGCTTATCTGTAAATTTTCAGTGTTGTCACAATGGGTGAAATGACGTGGGTTGGAGTCGAAGCGGGGGAGGGGGGGGGGGGGGTCATGAACATTTCCAATGTTATTTGGTAATGTGATAGATTTACTAAATTTCCCGTGCCAGCCTGTCCCGAAACCACACAATTGTGCCGAGTTTTATTGTTTGCAGGACTGCAACTACCCTGCATTCAGTCCCCCCCCCCTCCCTCCTCCGACACAAGCGTCAGTGGGTACATTAGCAAGGGAATTCTCATTTGCATAATGATGTCAACTTCCGTCCCTAGATCAGGATTTATCGCATTTTGAGGAGCAGTAGACGATAGTTAATGCTTCATTATATCTGATCAATGGACATTATTTCGAGTTTTCCATAACGATGCGACAGATAGGATATTGACAGAGTTGTTGCTAGACGGTAGGGTTCTAATTATTGTATTATATCGAACTTTTCGCCGAAATTTTCAAGCGATGAAGCTGATAAAAACGAAAACCAAGATGGCGGCGTGGTATACCTTGTCAATATTATGTTTACAGGAAGATTTTTTTTATTATAGATATTTAAAACGTCGATTGCCTGTGGAACAAGGTGTGCAACTCAGCCAGCGACATGCTGAAAAAATCTACACCTCGCTGAGAAATCCTATCGAAATAACACCAATAATACACATACCAACTGAAAAGAACGGTCATTCTAAATCTACTGATGATTCGTGGATTAAATGCATCGCTATTTGGTGCGCAATAACTACTTCACACCGCTCAATTTCATCGTTTTAACCTCGCTACTTCTCATTTCTGACTATAACGAACGGAAGTTGTAATGCTGGAATATTTCTGTCGCAGCCAACTATTTTTAGAACGAGAAAACCCGAGACGAGGTCTTCCGAATACCATTAGCTACATGAAAAGGAAAGAGAATACCGATCAAAATATTTCAAATCGGTTGTGGAAAGACTTTAAAGACATGCACACTTACACATTATTGGAACCATACCACTTTTGATATATCCAAATATACTATCATTGTAAAGTCTTAACCCTATACGATATGATTTGGATCATAATGGTGTTGACACAATCCCCCCCCCCCCCCCCCCGAATAACCTACATGAGTTGACTTTATTGTGTTTGCAAGACATTGCTGATAAGCAGTAGAGAGGTGGGGGCCTGAACCCCTGTGATTAGGTCATACTGAACAGATCGATGTTTGATTATAATTATCTAAAATGATATTGGGAGTGGGGTAGGGGTAGAAGCCGGTTGTTGGTTTTTTTTATCACGATCTGAACTATACACAAAATATGTGTGCGATGCATGCACAAGTGCTGGTTGTTGATATTTGTTTAATCTTATATTTAAGTTATAACATAAAGTTTTGACATTCCTTTATCAATTAATTTGTTACCCCCCCCCCTACTTTTTAATCTTTTTAATCGAATTTGGATCTGATCATATGTAAGGGGCTTGATAAACTTTGTTTCTTTTTAAAAAACGAATGTTAGCCAATGCTATATAGTTGGCCTTATAACTGAAATGTGGAACATTGTCAATATATTGTGCTTTCATGGTTCTTTCTGATTTCCATGATAAATTACCTACCTCGTCTCGGGTTTTCTCGTTCTAAAAATAGTTGGCTGCGACAGAAATATTCCAACATCACAACTTCCGTTCGTTATAGTCAGAAATGAGAAGTGGCGAAGTTAAAACGATGAAATTGAGCGATGTGAAGTAATTATTGCGCACCAAATAGCGATGCATTTAATCCACGAATCATCAGTAGATTTAGAATGACCGTTCTTTTCAGTTGGTATATGCATTATTGGTGTTTTTTCAATAGGATTTCTCAGCGAGGTGTAGATTTTTTCAACATGTCGCTGGCTGAGTTGCACACCTTGTTCATATATTATGATCGGTGATATGACATTTTTAAAAACGGTTTCTATGCGAGATTTGTGTATTCCATTGAAATAGATAACCTCTGAAGTTACATATTTTATTAAAAATACGTCCAAAATACCCAAGGAATTTAACATTTAAAAATAAAAGAAGGGGGGTACCGGAAGTCCTGTCCACAAGCACCTGTGCTTGTTCATATATTATGATCGGTGATATGACATTTTTAAAAACGGTTTCTATGCGAGATTTGTGTATTCCATTGAAATAGATAACCTCTGAAGTTACATATTTTATCAATAATAGGTCTGAAATACCCAAGGAATTGAACATTTAAAAATAAAAGAAGGGGGGTACCGGAAGTCCTGTCCACAAGCACCTGTGTCTTGATCAAGTGAACAGTAATCCGTAGTCAAAATCAATATACAGAACAGCCTAATTAATCTGAATTCATTCACTGTTGGTACGAAAATATGAATTATTTTAGGACAAAAATGGGCATTTTTGATATATAATTAGAAAGTGATACCAATATTTTGTTAATTTGAATAAATGTAAAAATATCAAATTCTCTTTTTTCAAAATCATGTAAGAACACAATTTTTACTATACTGGTCAAAAAGACGCGAAGAGGGTCAGAAATGAGGTTACTATATATTTTTTGTATAAAGAAATTTTAAATATGGAAAAGTACCATTTTATAAAATTCCTAGAATTAAAAAAAATCTATGTAGATGCCGAATAAGTGCACTGACCTAAGAATTCAAAGAGAAATGTTTTGTTGGTTTTTTTTTTTTATGATGAATCCAAGCTCTACAAGAATTTTAACCATTTTCTCATATTTACATTTCCAATGTTTTTGCCTTAAATATCTCTAAATGATAGCCATTCCTCATGAATGTGAACGACGTGCGTATGAATCTTCATGAAATATAGTACGACTTTTTTAATGGCTGGGAATTTTCCGCCAGAAATGAAAATAGAATGTAAATATAAGAAATAATTTCATCTTTGAAAATATATGATGAGCGTATGAACTGCGACGCTCCACGCCTGCGTAATTCATAAAGCCCGTTAGCGAATGATGAAAAGCATGCAGGTGTAAAGTGTCACAGCTCATAATCTCATGTATATTTCAAAAATCAAATTTTTATTCAAGTTTGTTCAACCATACATGATCCCAAAGTTCACAATCAGCCCACACTTTTAGGCGTTTGTTTTGCATAGGAAATTATAGAACAAAATCTTTAACAAGTATCATCGTTTAGTGAAAAGTCATTGACGATAACACGACAGGCGATCAAAGTTTTTCGTATTTCCTTAACAAATAAGGTACAGTAATGTGAAAAAGCACCCACCTAACGCATCGACATCGTCATTGATTCAACATGAATTTACAACGTTGAAAAGTGGGTTTTTGAAAATGATATTTTGTTGAATCAACATAAACTTTTCAAAGTTAATAATGGGTTAAACAATAGTTGCATATTGATTGAAATTGCATATAGTTACTTCCTGGATGACCTGAAAATGCGTCTCACACCCACAGTCTGACGATGCATATTTCAGTGTTATTCAATAAATTGATTTAAACTTTTAAAGTGTCAGACAGAATATTTAAAAAGACGTCTACATGTATAGCAAGTAATGCAATCTTTCTATCCTATATATGTCACATCAAATCATGTATATTTGTGTAGATATTAGAAACTATGAAACTAACTTCACAGTAAAATGTATTTTTAAAAAAAATTAAACAAATTAAACAAATTATTAATAGAAAAAATAATATATATCATACTGATAAAAATATTAATGTTTTCTTAATTTTTGCAGAATTACAATGAAATGATCTAATGTTGAAACTGCATGGAACTTATGTGTTCTTTGAACTTTTATTTCAATTCAAGTATTTTTTTTTTCTCTCGTTTCAACATTAAAGATTTAAAGTTGAATAAATCCTGCAACTTTAAGTTGAAAATCGTCTTTGTTTGCATGTCCGGCCCACGCGGAAAAAAAAAATACGGCTTTGTCAACATTGAAAATTTGCTGATAATCGAACATTAAATTAACATTGAATCAAGGTTGTTCAACGTTTAAACAATATTCCACAGGTTTTTAACGTTAAGAAAAAACCGTTGTGTACTTGTAAGTGTCATCTGAGTTTAGACTGAACGTACGTTGTATTCTCGTATCAATGGTTACCTTCCGTTATGGCACGATAAGCGAGGGGAAAAGTGACCCAGGTGAACAACGTGGCCCATGGGCCATATAGTATGCAATATATTGTCATTGAACTTTTCTTACCATTGATGGAAAGATTATGATGTCATTTCTTACATGATTAACATCGGATATGGTAGAAAACAAACGTTATTCTACAGAATTAACACCGCAAATTTGATTTGAATTTTGAGATCATACCGCATATTTCCAAATAAAAAAAAGTCCCCTATACTAGACACCAATGACTTAGTGGACAGTACATTCTTCTACCTATAGTTTGACGCTACTTATATTAATCTGACTATTTTGGGTGAGAAATACCCGACATGGTTAAGTCCTAAGTTATATACACAGTTTATGTTTTACACTATCTGGAAGAGAAATAATAAAACAAAGACATTTTAATTTCATTGGGAAGATTTAAAATCGGGAATAGTCAGTCGTGAAATGAACCTGTCGTTGTAAATCTGCACTGGATGCTTACATTTTCCATGCACAATATTACCGTACATCAAAAACTTGCAGCAGCATGAACATTTGATTGAAATTCATTCAGGTGACACCGGTAAACCGCGTGTAACGCATGCAGTCAACGCGAGACAACTTCTCCTGTGGAATTGGATTTATCTCTCTTTATACATATTGCATTAGTAGTGTATTCACTATACGTTGAATTCATACTTTGTATATATATACATGTATGTATAATTAGATCATTCTGATGTATAGATGTGTATGTAGGCCTAAATTTAAAGTTTGTCTTGAATAACCTCCCAATTTGGTATTCAAACTCAAGAGATTCGTCAAAAAGGTCTTTAAAATATGTAGTTAGAAACTAGCCTATTTGAGGGAACACGGGATGATTTATCATAAGCTTGTAGAGGAGAGGGGCCCCGAGAAGGGAAGAGGAGGAGGGGACGGGAGGGGCCGAGAAGGGAGGTGGAGGGAACGGGAGGGGCCCCGAGAAGGGAGGAGAGAAAGTCGATGGAAGAAGGCCGGAAGACAAAAAGGAGGGCTTGCAGAAAACAGAAAGAGAGAGAGGAAAAGACCTATATATTATTATTATTATTATTATTATTAATATCAACTAATAATGAGTATTCTATTCCTAGAAATGGCTTTGGCTTGAAAGACATTTCCTTGTCACGCGAAGTAGGGAGCAACATAAAAAAAAACTACCCAAAACTTACAACTTTCTTCGAATAGGTCTTGACGTACTGGGCTTAGGTATTTTATTTAATTCACATATGTAACGAAATAGGCTGTCCGCGCTGCCGCGATGATCGATTTGCCTTTCATTCTTCGCGGAATTTTTACTTCCACTCGGAGCGCCTCCGTGTTTATTACTTCAAAATAATAAAACACAAACCGGAATACAGTGATGGTCGGAATAAGCTCTTAAGAGATGAGAGTTGTCCTTCACGATAAATAAACAAGTAAATTACCTGGTTTCGTTTTAAAGATGGACTTTTAAGGTAACCTTAGAACAACAGCAATGGCCTCGGATAACCGTAATAATCAAGACAAAGTGAAATTACGAGAAGGTGAGTGAAATATTACAATTTCTTATTTTTATATCGATCGAAGAAAATATCCCTCTTTGTCTGGCTTTTGTATGACTCATCGGGGTATTTTCGCTTTGCACAGGTCCGTTTGTCGGATTTGACAGTAACTGATTTGCAATCATTCTTGAATTTTTGGAAACTTGGATGCTTTCGGTTTTTATTCCGGGTGGTGACCACCAGACCGTGTCCACTTTGTCTGGACAGGAAGCACGACTCAGCTGTGTTGACAGATATATTTTTTATAGGTCATGAAGTGCAGTGTCTCATAGGCCTAGGTTTCTTGTACTGTAGAGCATATTCAGTGGGCGATCAATTTGTTTGTTTGGAAAATACGCAAACCACATGAATGGCTTCACTGAATAACCTGTCGATTTTTATCATTGGTCTGTGTTTTGAATTGGCGTGTTTCATTTAGATATATGCATGTACATGTATGTATAGTAACTGTATTGATATAGGATATATAGGCTCCCACAATCTAGTGCTTACAAATTTTACTGATGTTTCATCATATCAGGAAATGTCTTATGAATGAATATGTCGCTGCTACAGACCACAACAAGGATGAACTTGGAATAAAATTGAGTGTCAGGAAATTCGGGCAAATTATCCTTTTATCCATATATATTAGTATGACCTGTCATTGACCAAAACAAGGTCATGGTTTTATGGAATGATCTGTGCTTTGGATTGTCGGCAGTATTTTGAAAACACTTGGAGAATTTTTGGATACTGTAATAAATGGAGTCTATATCCAGAGGTAAGAAAAAGACCAGACTAGCAGGCCAAACCAGTGTTTTTGCAAATTCTAATGCAATGTGGCAATGCATTTAGTAAAATATATGATATGTTATTCTAGATGTGCATATATGAAATCACTTTTCGCAATGATCGGTAAATGTGTAGAATCTTGGTAAAAGAATAAGAAAGAAACACAAAGATGTTCTGAAGATTGGAAATGATATGCAATTCAAACTGCCAGTAAGTGAGGTTGAGGTTGATGGAGACACACTTGACATGGTCGCTGCCTATTGCAACCTCGGAGATACCATGTCTTCTGGTAGAGGGTGTGAGCTTGCAGCCATATTGCGGTGCAAGCCAGCCTGGAAAAAGTTCAGAGAACTCCTTCCTATCCTCACAAACAAGCAACTCCCTGTTACAATCAGAGGTCAAGTTTACTCCAGCTGTGTGAGGAGTGTCATGCTCTATGGTTCAGAAACGTGGGCAACATCAGCGAGCACTGCCAAGCACCTTCAACGTAATAACAGAGCCATGATAAGATGGACCTGTCTGGTCAAGCCTGAAGACATCCACTTTGAGACTCTTCTATCTATGCTCAAAATAAGAGACATTGCTGAAGTTCTCCAATTGGGCAGGCTGAGATGGCTTGGACACATTGAGCGCAGCACAAGCTGGATCTCGCAGGTCTGATGCATGAACACAGGTATAGCGGGGCCAAGGCAGACCAAAGCTTTCTTGGGATGAAGCGTGATCGTGTAGCCCTGAACATGGACTCTACCAACCCACTGGATTGCCATGCGTGGAGAGGAAGACTTTGCTCTCGACAGACAGACAGGTCACACCCTCGACATGAGGATTAATACATGGCCTGTATGATCAAAACCGGTTGAAGATGATAATGATAAAACTAGATTCCAGAATGAGAGTGTATTAATTGTCACAAATACTGGCTGATAAATCTATCACATGTACATGTCAGTGCAAAGCTACATGTATATGTGTGGCAATATGTTTAAGTTTGACCCTTTAACTGCAAATATGTACAGGTGGTGGGGGTGGAAATCTTTTGGAATCCTAAAGATAGTGAGATACGTACTTTCAGTTAGATATAGTCATTGCATCTGCTGCTTACTCCTATTTATGTAAGATTTTTATCTATGTATAAACATGAATCAAATAATGGATAGGTCGATAGATGCAACAATCGAGTACATTTAGTGCAGTAACATTTATGCTATGGACAGGATGAATATTAAAATGGAAGAGGTGGATATTTCCTTTTCTACTAGGTCAATTTTGATTGATTTGCTGTAACAAACCAATTGTTGTCTTGTTCTTAGATCAGTCTATAAACTTGATACCAGTAATTTGGATTAAGTACAAATGATAATCTTTTAAAATTTGATCTTCATGTAAATGTTTAATGATAATTATGGCAATAAAAACAGATTAAGTACTTCATAAACAGATATTATCATGATAATATGACAGTACAATAATGTTCAGGAACTTGATATATTTATGATGACATACATGTAACAAAATTAATGACAATGGAGTGTTGATTTACAACTATTTGTGTTAAGTTATATCCTTGTACACAAGCGACAACTAGTAACCATTTCATTGATACTGAGAAGTCCAGAGAGATAATTGTTAAACAGGATATTTTACCCTGTGTTGTTTTTGCTTCTATCCTTTAATAAGAACAAATTCAGCACTAAACAAGTTTAAGATATTTTGATTTCACTTGTAAAATGCAGTTCATTGGTTTATTTAACGTGATCAATATTTTTTATAATTATAAACTTAGTAAGTTGATGTCAATCTCGTCATATGACAACTTTGGAATGTCACAATGCATTTGGCTCCTAGCTCTGTTTCTATTTTGTTTCTATGGCACTATTGCTTAATTCACATCATATAAAAAAAAATCAATAATTTTTCACTAAATTACAATGAATCTTAAAAATTTGGATTATAAGAAATTAATTTTTACTCATTTTATTATAATTTATATGATATAAAGGAAGTTGAGACAGTTTGCACATATAAAGCATAAACTGTCCCAACTTGATTTATATTATATTATAAAATAATCCATTCCTTAATTGAATAATTTTAAAAAATGACTAATATGTCGCATTTAATCTGGATGAAATGGTTTTTATACAATGAGTCTGAACAAAAAAGCCCAGGGAGCAAACATGTTTTGGATACAGTAATAGATGGTTATAATGGGTACATGTAAAGATTCTGTGTTGTGTGAAACTTGTTTCGCAGTCATGTTTGTTGATGTTCAGCGAAATTATGTATTCTCTTTAGAGAAGTGGACAGGGTATGCAAGAATAGGAGATTATGGTGATTGAACACAGCTTGGCTAGGAAGTGTAATAAACATGTATTAACACAGGCATCAAATGAGGTTTTATCAACAGTAGAATTACCCTTGGGATCTAAATGTCACAGAAAGCCATATATATACTAATTCACTCATCCAGATATGTGTCAGCATTTGCCCATGCAGTGATACCAAAGTGACCTTTAGTTAATATTCTTCCTAAATCTGGTCATTGCACTTTGCAGAAATTATCGAATTGCATCTTTGATTAAATCAATTTTCATTCATGCAATTGAAGAAGTTACACACACAAAGGATTAAATCTATGTACATGTAAAATGTAATTGTGTAAACATATAGCAAATATCCTTCTCACAGCAATAGCATAAAAATTCATTTTGGCCAAAAACAGAGATTGTGACCCTCTGCGGTGGGTCCCAGGGAAAGATAGATATCATAACAGATTTGAAATGGTCCGGAAGGGGAAGTTGCATTCTATCAGTTGTTAAAATTACAAAATCTGCTTTTATTTTGTCTAATTTTATAGATCCTTAAATATATGCAACAAGCATTATAGGAGTTTCATGGAAGCATGCGTTTTCCTGGATTTCCATATCCTTCAAAATTGGGTCAGTATTACAATAAATTTCACTTTATAGGGAAAGACACACAGTCTATACTATATTAAAGCATTAAAAGAAAGGGAAAACTCAGGAGAAGGTGACAAAAGAAAGGAAAGGAAGAAAGGTGAAAAAATTGCACCCTAAAAGCAAAGAAAAGTCGTTCAAACATGCTGCTTATCGGAGTGACCCCTGTGTCATGGCCTTTGGGCCCTAGAGGACCAATCCCAATACATTCTGGAATATTAAACATACCTTTCCTTGATGCAGAGTGTGTATTGCTATGGTTCATATTTTTTCCTACCCCCACCCCCCCACCCTCTTTCAGCGGAACATTCTTCAGTCTCTGACTGTCGAAAGGATACATGTATGAAATTTATAGTGTTATGTGATATCATAAATATGTCATAATTAGTTATATAGTAAAGGTAATAAATTAGCATCTCACTATGGTGAGGAATTATGAATATATCACATAAAAGTGCAGCATAGAGTGTGTATATATGTATAATATACATGTTATTATGTACAGTGTCCAAGCCTTTTCAGTCCTTCTATGATATATATGTGTATATATATACTTGAGCAGATGGTCATTGGGTCTGTCTTCCACTCATTTAAATAGCTTCAGAAAAGGAAAATTGCATTCCAGTGGTCTTGTCACATACGGTTTTGAGTGCATGTGTTCCCCCAATATTTGGACCAGGTGAAATCAGGGCATGCATCCAGTGGTGGATGTAGAGTGGAGGTTAGGGGTGTACATGTACCAAGAAATGGATGCATACAGAATAGAATCTCAAACATTGCATAGTTAGTTAGAAATCTTATGTGGAAACTTGTCCTGGAGATTCGTTGTTGAATATACCTGATTATATATTGTACTTCAAAAACTTTACTCCAAAAAATTTTCTGTGTTCCTTTGGATGTTAATTACTACATTTAACACTAGAATATTGAAGAACATTGGTATTTTTGTCCCCCGCCGCAACACGGAAGGGGACATAGAAATACTGATGTCCCACTTGACTTTGTGGATGCAATTCCTACGAAACTGCATGACAGATTTTGTTCAAATAATGTAGAATTGTTAGTCACTACATGTAGTTGATCATATTGTGCCACCATTTTGATTCGATAAACAAATTGTACTGGAGTTACAGGACTTTGTTGAATTTGTACATGCTACACTATAGGAACATTCTGTGGATGCAACTCCTTGGAAACCATTCAATGGATCTTGTTCAAATTTTGTAGAATTGTTAGTCCCCATATGTAGTTTATCATATTGTGCCACCATTTTGATTTGATATTTTTTACAGGAGTTATGGGACTTTTTTGAATTTGTACATTGTACACTTTAGGAACATTTTATGGACACAACTCCTCTGAAACTGCACAACGGATTTTGTTCAAATTTTGTAGTGTTGTTAGTCACCATATGTAGTTGATCATATTGCGCCACCATTTTGATTTGACAAATTTTACAAGAGTTATGGGACTTTTGTGCTTTAACTTTTTTTGTGGTGACAGGGGACATTATATGGCTACAAGTAGCATTCTCGTTGAGTGCTGACTTCTATCCATGTTTAATCTCCCAAAATGCAAATAAAATGATTCTGAATCAGTTTTCAAAATTGTACACTGGGGCATGCCTCTTGAGCCTGCTAGAAGAATCATGCCTTGCACTCAATACATCCCCTCCTATAGAAAAAAAGTTTGGATCCCCCAATGCATTCTACTGTGAGTAAACTTCAGATATATGATGGATCAGTCTTGTTCAGTATGCGTGTATAATGCAGACCATTCATGTAAAAAAAAATCTTCTGTATCTGTGCAGACATTACATTATCCATTTGGCAGCTGGTATGACACATTGTATTACAAATGTTATATTTGGCTTTTAATCATTGACAACATTTTCCTCTACAGGTGTTTTAGTACTGTGGGTTTGTAGCCATTGGCTGCAGACATAAGTATGATATACAGTGTACAGTACTTCATACTTAGTAGTTGGTATTCATGTACAATGTATATTTATTGTATCTTTTTAGGGAATAAAACATGATTTACATGGGGAAAAAATTGCGTAATACATACATGTACAGTGTAATTTAATTTAAACATATTTTATTGAGAAACTCAACAGGAATGGGAAACAGGCATGGCCTATGTAGGCCCTCTCCCAGCATGTATTTGCCCAGTTGTCACATATTCATATATACATGTAAATTTGATTGATTGGATTAATTGTATAAACATCTTTGTGTGAAGTGATGGAAATGTAGATTTTTAAATAAATAATCAAAATGTCACTTTGAATGATATAGATACATACACTATGAATTATATTAATTAGATAGGGAAATGTTTTATGAATGTATCATATATATATTATATATATACCTTATTTTTTCACCGTATTTACAGATATGGTGACTTTTGTAACAGTACCACATATGTTTAATTTTATTCAAGTTAAATTCAAACTTTTTATTCTATGTTTTCCTTTGAAGGGTTTTTCTCATAGATAGATATATTTAGATAAATAAAATAGCTATATATGAATACATAGAATTTTAGTGGACTAAATGTACTTTTGTTTTGTTTGAGAAACATTGTAAAAATCTTCCAAATCTCTTGCATACTGGTGAAATATTTAGATTCTTATTTCTATTTATAGTCAAAGAGAAACGACAAATAAGTAAACTGAAGAAGTTAAAGAGAAGAATTTCTGCCAGCTTCGGACGATTATGTAAGTACTGTCATTAACTATACAAAAGAATTTTAATATCTACACTTACATGCATTTTTATGAACATGCACCCATCTAGCATGTCTAGTTTGTTATATTTAAATCTGTAAATGGCAAAACACAACAGAGAACGTTTCAATAAAAGCCTTGGGAGATTTGAAGTGTCAGGAAGTAGTCAATGAATTTAGCTTCAAATCAAGTACATGCAGCAAAGTGAATTTCCAAAACATTGACAATTTTCAAAGAGATCTTGTACAGAATTCCTGAAATAGTGTCAATATCAGCATCTACACCACTATATCAGCATATAATACAGTCAGACCTCAATATCTCAAACTCAATGGGGCCAGGTAAATCTTCAAGATATCAGAGGGTTTGAGATATTGATGTTAAGATACATCTCTTTCACATATCCATGGAATTCGAGATGTCAATGTTCCATATACCAAAGTGCAACTGTATTGCAATTTGCGTATATAATGTCATTACATTATTGTGAACATATGCAATGTTTTGATGGCATGATGTCAGTTCACTATTATTAACATATATGCCATGTTTAATTGCTTTATTGTGTCACAGTAGCCTTAGGGAGCTGCAGAACTCTAGCTCTAGGGAAAAATAAATTTAGTCTTTTACAATTTTTCCCAGAGAGCTACAATTCTGCAGCTAGGTATAGTCTAGCAGATAAGATGCTCACTTCACAACTGTGAGGCCTGGATTCGATTCTTGATCTCGGCACCGTGTCAAACCTAAGACATTTAACATAAGTAAACTGTTCCTTTGTTAAGTGCCCCACAGTAGAACTTGAAGTGAAAGTCACAGGTCTTCTGAAACAAAGGTCCCATATGCTACAGTACGATAAAAAAAAACCTGAATGCTACAAACTGGTTGCGGTACCGTTCAGTGGTTGGGCGTTCACCTCGTAACCGGGAGGTCGTGAATCTGAGCCCCGCTCGTGCCATGGCTGCATCAAACCTTAGACGTTAAAATAGGTAGCAATTGCTCCTTCGCCAAATGCTCAGCATTTAGAAGCAAGAATCACGGATCTTTTGGATATGACCTTTGAGAACGGAGGCCCTAGCTGTGTCATGGCAGGCATTTGCATGATAAAGAACCCTCACTGCTACGGCCTTGAGCGCTAAGCATAGGTCTAAATTTGTGGTACTTCACCTACAGCTGGTGACATCTCAATGTGAGTGAAAAATTCTCGATGGGATGTAAAAAAAACAACAACAAAAAAAAAACCAATCAATCAATCAGTGCTACAGCTGTAAGCACCATGCATAGGTTCAAATTTGTGGCACTTCACCTAAAAGCTGGCGTTGTCTCTACATGAGAGAAAAATCTCAAATGCGACATAATACAACAAACCAACAAAACAAATATTATCGTGTACATGTACGCTGTTAACCTGCATGATGTCATTACAGTACAGTTGTATTATGTAAGTCTACACATCAAGTAGGAACTTTCTTTGATGTCATAAGTTGAAATTTAAGTGATGATGAAACACACATGAATATCAAGCTTTGGTTTTTATAATGCGAGAAAATTTGCCAGGAAACTGTCAATATTTGAGTAGCTTTAAGTTGTCTACTTTAGTTCTGGTCTCTGCCAAGTAAACAAACATATTTTATTGTGTGTGACTGCATGGACCTCTGATAAAATCATAACATTTAGGCAGACTAATAGACATCCCATGTATACCATCAATAAACTTTCATATCTGCCACTAGATTCTGATGCCAAGTTAGAATGTTTATTTCTGCTGATGTAAATTGTAAAATAAGCCATGAAGTGGAATACTCAGCTGTTTAATGACGTACAGGAGGGTTTAGCGGTCAATTATTGCCGATTGGAAGCTGAATTATTGAAAAAAGTTTAGGTTTTAATGTCATGTACTAATAATTTTCATCATTAGAATGTGTACATGAGGATTTTGTTGCCCATACTTGACTTTGACGCTTTTAAAGTTTGAAGGGGTCTGAGTTGTGTGTTTATTGATGGGGCCTCTAAATGGTTTTCGTCTTGGCAAACTGTTTATTATAAGCAGAGTATAAGCTGTGTTTTATCTAAATTTATTTGGATTTTCTCTCTAATGTTTATATCAGATATTCTAGCATTGATATCTTGAAACCATATGCCTGAAATTAAGGAAGAAAACATGTTATTAAGTATCTGTAGATTCACAAATACTGGCCCTCGCAATCTAGGGATACTGATCAACATTCAAAAATTGTACATATACCATAATTCTCAGCATTTGCATCCCTTTTTAAAGTACAATATTTTCTATAAATAATGGTATATTTAACACCACATATTCAGTATTGTCTTCAGAAACTCCAGTGTCTTGTTATTTAAGACTTCTGTGTTATGTGTAAAATTCTGTCTGGAAGTGAGTGCAGTCAGATGTGGAGCAGTTAGACTTTTTGTGCCATGTTGCAACTTCATCAAAAAAACTGGTGGGAACCATGAGGACCTCTGAAAGCCTTTGTAATGAATAATGATCTCCCAAGATTTTATCAATCAATTTTTTCTTATGTTGCCTATGAATTATAGAGCAACACTTAAGAATTACTTTGTCTGTCTGCCCCTCACATCGTAGAACTTTGTGGCTGTAAGGGTTAATAGTACTTTTCTTGATGTGAGGATTACATATTTGATATATATATATGTATACAATGATTAATGATGACATAGCTCACAGCACATGTTTCTGGAAACACTCGATCGAATCTCAGACATGTGTCCACACAGGACATTATAACAACTTTACCTTCAAACTCTTTGAAGTTCTTTGTTTGGTTGGTGATCTATATTTGCATGGGCAACTTTAGGATGACAAACACCAAAGGAATAAAAACTGCCACATAAATGATAATAATTGCACATTTTGCAAAGATAGGCACGCACAGAAGCTAGATCATACAGAAATTTTTGCTATATTGATCAACAACATTCAGAACTCATTTCCTTATATATGTGGATGGAAAAGACTCATTGCATTACAACTGTCTTCTGAACACTGGAAATAGGTTTTTAAAAATGGGCAATGACAGGCAAATTTTAGGTGCAAACATTGCAAGATCGAATGAAACAATTTAAGTGACTGCTAGCTAGGACTAAACCATGATACCTAAGATTGGCAGTTTTCATACCTGTTGTTAATACCGTGTGCAGAAGTTGAAACCTTGTGACATAGTATTTGCCTTATGCTTGACTACCGTAATATTTCTGATGGTATTTTCATTGTTAGGTTTGCCAACAAAGCACATGGTTTTCGTACAACCACTGGAATGAGGGTTTATAAAAAATACAGTGTGCATGTTGTTGTAAGTTATTTCAGCAGCTGTTTTTGTTTGATAACACAATGTTTATTTCTTATAAAAACAGCAGAATATATGAGTGTGTGTCATGTAAATAGAAGATTGGGTTGGTGGCTTGATTTTTTTTTTGCTGTTGTCGGTCTGACATGTTGCCAGCAGCCGCTGAGATTAATAAGTTTGTCATAATGACATGCTGGATGTGACCAACCTCTACCACCACTTCTCAGGAAAGAAAGAAACCAACCAGGAAAATTACAATAATCCTGATTGCTATAGTGATCGAAGAACAAGAAAGGATGATTGTATGATGAGGGCATTGGGTCATAACTGAAGGAATGTCATTCTGCAGAATTGCAGTGATATTAAGGGACATTAAGTTCCACCAGATTTGTGCATACTTGCTGATTTCAAGAAATACAATTTCAGGTTACATACTTAAAAAAAGATATAAAATGTAGACAGCTCAATGCTTGATTTAGTATACAGTTGGGCAGTTTTATTTCCCTTTAAGTACATGTATATTGAAATTATCAAGTAAAAAAGGAAAAAGAGACAATAGATTTACTTTCCAACATAATTTTGCTATGAAAAACTAAAAAATATGTTGACTTTTATTTGACAACTATACTCACAATGACATCACAATGCCACACTCAACAATAGTATATGTATTGATGATCTTGACCAACCATGTTAAAGAAAGCAATATGGTTATTTGTGCTGCTCTTTCAATTCTCAAAGAATTGCAGGAAATGGGAACATTACAATGACACTTAAAAAAATCACTTCTATTAATTAAATTTTCATATAGCATGAAGATGTGTTATTCTGCTGTGTATTATCAGCACTGCAGACATAAAAAATAAACTTTTAATGTCTCTTTAAGTACATGCAGCTATAAATTTGTAATCTGATTTTTTTAGGGGGGTTGGTTTCTTGTATAATCTCTTTTCAGGCAGTTCTAATTTCATGTTTGATAAAAGCAAAATTTAAAGTGCAGCAAAAATAAGACTCTTGTTGGTGTTTTTAAAAACTTACCATTAAGTTTTTTTTAAACTGCCTGTAAAACAGATACCATGTGCATGCATGTATATGACTATTTTGTCATTGCACATGCAAGGAAGGACATCTGAGACCAAAAGACATATCAACAGTTAATAGCTGAAAGTTTTATCCCTTGGCTGCCACCTTACAGTTAAACCCCAGATTTTCCCAATGTTGGCTGTTTATTCTTTGTAATTCTCTTTTGAAAATAAATAGCTTTCTTATGGTTTGTTCTCTCGGAATGGGTTAAGCAATAGATTAGTGTGGAAGCTTCAAATTTACTGACAAATTTGAGCAGTAAGTTTAGGTATTTGGTAGTGTAAGATGTGAACAGTTCGCTTTTCACTGAGAAACAGTGGTCAGGGGACTGTTGATGCATCTTATAGCTTGCTTATTAGTTTTGAAAATCAATAGGCTATTATATGTATAATCCAGGTGTGCTATAACTTTTTACATGACCTTAATCATGGTTAATAATAATGTTATCCCCCAGTTTAAGAGCAAAATGATTAACATAGAACTGAAATTGAAACTTTCTTTATCTGACTCGAAATAGAAAATAATTAGGGTTTTTAAAACATTGCCAATTCAATCCCTCATTATAGAGAAAATATTTTCATGTACATTCTTTTATTTTTAGTTCAAATCATCAATCCAGGCTAGAAAAAAAAAGTTTGAATGGCATGTCTTTAGCAGATAAGGAATTTTCATTGCAGTTGTTGAGAGCAATTGCTTTACCCACTTCCTCAAGAGAACCTTGGTTGGTATATTGATGTTTGAAGTGTCTTTTGTTGGGGTCCATCATTCAATGAAATCAGATACAGTCTGACAAGTTAAGACTGTGAAAGACATTGATTTCTGCTAGGAAAAAAATCCAAACACAATCAATCTATAGCATTCAGTCTACAAGTGAAGTTGATTCCTTGTGTATAATTGGTGCCATTATCTAACTTATCAAATGTTTATAGAAATGAAGAATTTGTTCTTCAATCATTTCTATTCATCAGATCCTCCTAAAAAAAAAGAATGAACCCCCTCCCCCATACGATCTTTATGTGTGAGTGATTGCATGAAGGCAATATGTTTAATGTGTGTGATCTGTAAGACATTGATATAACAACCAAAGATATGAAGCCATAAAATATTTGTAAATTGATGCATCAATATTGCATATTGTACAATAGTTCATTTAAAGGTTGTATGACACAAACTCACAAACTCAAAGATAGGAAAAAGAAGGTAGAAAATGTATATGTAGTTTAATTAGTCTAAATATAGTTAGTTGTAGTTCACTGGTTGATATATCACAATGCTGCATGGGATGCAATGCAGCTCGTTATGTAATAACTTCATTGACCTTCAGATTTCCACACAACTACATATCACTTATAAACATGGTATAGAACTTGATGGTATATTTATAAACTGTTACTTGAAAGTTTGCTTTCTTTAAAGAACTGACAAATTAGTGGAAGGAAGGGCGGCTTCTGTGTGTTAACTGGCAAATGACTGTCTGAACAAGTAGTCTATGACAGCTGCTGGAACTTTGTATCTAGATGTTTTTGTAACATTTGGCTATCACAGTACACAACTCAATTGTGAAACTCTTTATACTTTTTGTGGTGTGTTAGCTGTTTGCAGAAAATGTGTATGGCAGCTGTGTTATGTGAACAATTGGGCCACCATGCCTTCTTTTTCATGTTTGTTTAATAAGTCTTGTCTAGACGGATTCTTGTTTTCTACGAGGCAATACATTATTTCTGATGTATTTCATTGTGAAAAATTTTGTAAAAAAAGGTATGAATTGTAATAATTTCAAAGCTGTGATTCATGTCTTGACCAAGGCTGAGTGGGATTTTATGCAAAGTTTGCAACATGGCCGTGAAATTAGCATGTACATATTTGCTTTATTAAGGGTATATTTTATAGGGTCTAAGCATCAATTGATTAACATTTATTTACCTTCTAAGAAAGAAGAGCTTTGACAACAAATAATCTCTCGACACACACAACACAGATGTGTACATGATTCACCACTGATTAATCTTTTAAATTTATTGACTTGATGAAAGTTAATCTCTTGGATATATCTTTTGTTAAAAAGGTCGAGAGTAGATTAAATATTAAGTCCTTGTTTTTCTAGAGAAATCCATGCAGTCAAACAGATTTCTTTAAGTTCAATTACCTCCTCACACTGATGTAGCCTGAGTATTGACTACTTGTACTTTGTGCATGTATTTGTATATGCTCATACACTGAGAATTTCAGTAACTTGAAATGTACTTAAATCTACTTGACTTCAGATGAAAAGATTAATCATTTATTTACTTTTAGAATCTCTCTCTCTCTCTCTCTCTCTCTCTCTCTCTCTCTCTCTCTCTCTCTCTCTCTCTCTCTCTCTCTCATACTATACTATATTATGAGTTGGAATACAACCAGTAAATTGAATAATTCTATTCTTAAACCCCAATCAGTTTGATTACAATCAACAACATATATTGTTTTTAAATAAAAGGATCTGATTTATTTTAGAAAAAACAGAAATTTTTCTGACAGCTGTCTAAAATTCTAAAAGCTGGTAAATCTGACATTTCCTATGGCTTCTAGTCTCAAGAGGGCTGAGCCAGAATCGCTCTACAGACCCAATGTGGAGATAGCTGGAACTAATGTTTCCCCTCATCTGGAAACTATAACAGCAACTCTCAAAAAAGTTCACTTGATTTCACAGATTTTTTCCTCTCCATTGTTTTTTCAGCACTTTCCAAAGAGGACACAATACAAGAAAGTGATCAAGAGGTAGGCTTTATATTCAGTTTCACGATTCTTCGCCTTTCAGTTTATTAGAATGTCATTAAGAACCCCTTTTTAATGTATCATTTTAGTTCAAAAAGAATTGTCTGTTCACTAATGACTTTGTTTATTGTATGTATTTTATAAATAACCATGCATAATTATATGAATTAATCATGATTAAAGCTAATAGCACATACAGGTACATTAGTTTAATTGTTAGAGTTTGATGTATGAATAGTCATTTGCAGTGGGCTCTAGGAGTATGACAATGTACCTTCAGAGTTTTATCAGGAGTTTGATTTTGAATCATTTTCTATGATTTTTCCTTCAATATTTTTGAATTTGTACCAATATTTTACCATTCACTAGCCACTGAACATCAATCAGTTTAGAATCTAGATTGATGCTTCCAATTTTTCTTGGGTGCAAACTTTACCATAATTCATTTATTCAAACTGCCATCACATTGGGGTTTTTTCACTGAGGAGTGAGCCATTTATCCAGACAATTTTCTTTAACTCAAAGATTGATGATGACTGCCAATTATACAAACTTACTGGCTTCATTCATCAATTTCTATTGAAATATCTGTCACAGAAATCACGGGCTACCAAAAACACTTCAGATTTTCTATACATTCATCTCAATTAGCTGGATACTTTAAGCTATACCCTTCTTTAATGATGGATCATTGGTTCAGAAACCCAGTCTATCAGTTTATTGTCAGCAATACATGTAATTGAATCACAACTTAAGAAAGAAAAATGCCCCTTAACTAGAAATTGATAACTGTTTTCTGTTGTTGTTTTTTTGCCTTGATTAGTCTGATCCAGGATTACAAGGAACTAATGGTTATTCAGCCTTGGATAATTCTTCATCTCCACCAAACCTAGCTCTGCAGAGGTGTAGCTACAGAGACGACTATGTGGGACCTAATGGCATCAACCCTGCCAACAGACACACGGGCGGTTACCACACCCTAGGGAGGCCTGCGGTTGTTCCACGAAGCACAGGTAGGTCATTATCAGGTTTTTCTGTATTTTAAGTAAATGTATTGCAAGTCGCCATTGATAAGTTTGGTCTGCAGGCTACAATATTGAGATTTGATATCATGTCCTTGGCCCTTTCAATGAAGATATGTCTCACCATGTAGTTGCTTAGAGAGTTTAACATTTATTTTTGCTCCAGGACCCAGTTTGCACGAAGGTTAGTCAACTTTAACTGACAGTTAGCTTGTCATTTTCTTACATGTACCTTTATATAACATTGATTAGTCATTAACTATCAGTTAAATTTAACTAATCTTTGTGCAACTGATTCCTGGCCAATTTCTTGCTCTCAGTGTGAAATTACTTTTATTTCCCTTTTACATAAAGACAAGGGGTGTGTTATTTTCACTGCAGTATGATTACTGTACATTTACTTATTTTGGCTGGATTCAAATTTTAGTGGTTTTGGCAGTGATGCAAGAGTACCGTGGTCTATAGTTGCACTAAAATGTGAAATTTACATTTATCCATTATCATACACAGAAGAAGCACTAAATTATGATTATGCCAAATAGTACTTTGACAGCTCAGATTGCATAAACACACTAGAATAAGCACACAAACAGTAAAACTGCATCAGAAATAAGGTTGCATACAATGCCCAAGTTGTAGTGCAACCTACTAATAATTTATCAGTATCAGTGTTTGAAACTCAACATAAAATTAGCCAGACATGCAGGGCTGACTGCTTGTATAGATAGTAAGCCCTACCACGGACCTACTAGCTCTGAGTAAATAATTTTTAATAACTGTTATCTAATGAGAGCAATTATGTGACTATCGGATTCAGTTCTTATAACTTCAATCCCAATCATTTATAATTCATAAAGCCCCTTGGCTTGTTACAACTTCATTACCGGTATGATAAGTAGATCTGATACATCTAGATTTTATTTAGTGGAAATTTTAACACGTCCGGTCAGGCGTCTTACAAAGATATTTGTTTACCCCTGGCAAAATTTATGCATCTCAGGCGGTTGGGCGCATGATTATTTCAAATATTGATCAATATGTTATTAGGAAGACCTATACCTTAGGCCCAGTTTCTTGGATATGTGGTTGAAGTGTAAAATGATCAATCAGTCCCTGCAATACACAAATAGTCTGCACACAGGTTAAACTGGTGATGTGATGGGATCGGGGTGTGGATGTATATAAGATAGTTCATTTATAAGATGGTTCTTGACTTATTGAATTACCGCTAGTTAAATGGGGGAGGGGGGTCAAATCCTCTTACATTATTGAATTGCAGCTAGTTAAATGGGCGAGGGGATCAAATCCTCTTACCGTTTTGAATAGCAGCTAGTTAAGTGGTGGGGGGGGGGGATGAAATCCTCTTACCATATTGAATAACAGCTACCGTAGTTAAATGTAAGAATGTGTGCATCACATTCTTTGAATCATTATAGTCTTACTGGCACAGAATCAGGTAGTGGATAAAAACTTTAATTGGAGTAGATGATTCACCTGCATGTCTGTCAAGAATTAATGTATTATATATGCTTAGGTGACTTTTCAAATGGATATAATGATAATAGTTATGATTTATTTATTGTATCTATAGATTAATGGTGTATAAGAATATGGAAATTTATATAAATGTGGTTTAATCAAAAGTAGAAATAAAAATAAAATCTGGAAAGCTAATCTTTTAAAGATGTCCATGGATCAGGATAGCTTGATTTCCTCTGGAGGGCTATTCCATAAGTGTGCGGCTGCCCAGCTGATTTGAAATATTAATTTATCTAGCCCTCCAGGGTCTAGCACATGAAAGGTTATAATGCCCACACAGCAGAGCAAAAAAAGCTTCAACTGGAGTTAACGGAAGCTTGAATTTTCAGTATCACAGTTTTTGATCAATTATCCTAGGCTTATGAATTTATACAGAATCGGTCCTAGCTTGCACAAATCTTGCCCTCCTATGATCAAATATTGCCTTTTGTCATATATAAACAATATTTTTGATGGACTTTAGTTGATATGGTAACCTTTGATAAGAGGAAGCTGATATCCCACACAATGGAGATGGTTTATGTAACATTATTTAAATGATAGCTGAGACATTGCCACAAAGTCAGAGATCATTATGTAATAGACAGTTAAAGCCAGCACATGAATTTTTCATCTTCCTTTGTATGGCATAGCCATTATTGCCTTATTATAATTATCATACCAGCATATAATTCTGTTCAGATGGGGTTAAGTCGACATAATTAAAGCTCCAGTCCCTTTCTGTATATTGATGAAAGCTTCTGAGTTCAACAGTGTGAGTACTAGTGGATTATTGCATTCTATGCAAGCACCAGTAATCTTTGTGGAGTTTAAATATTAAACATAATGATTATTTGGTATCATTCTAGACAATTTAGACCTCTAAGCCTTTTCAGAAATGTCAACAACAAAAAACTTTCCTGTTTGTTATACAGTCAATTATTACTGGTTGCACTGTTCAACACAGGCTCCAATTGCAGTGTATCTCTCACAGTGTGGCAATGGACATGATAGAATCTTCACCAAAACCAACATGTATAGAGCATGATCAATCTCAGTGCATTTGCTAAAATGTTACATGCATCCTCACCCATCACAGCCTTAGCAAGTGGATGAAAAATGAATACTTTAGTTATTGGGTGTTGGTCAGGTCAAGGTCATTTGGAGCTCAACAGTTTGAAATTCTTAGAAACTTGCATATAATTCTGGTAAAACTCTTATCTCTATACAGTTAGCCAGTCCAAAGCATATTCCTCTGATTGTACTTTGGGATATTTGTTAGAAGGCCAGTTGGTCATTTTTGAATTCTGATAGATTCCTAGTTCCTCTCATCTACTACATGTATAAAGGCTGACATTTACAATTAGAGACAAGTGTTTGGTAATCTATTTACTCTCAGACAAAGTGTGCAATGTTCACTGCATCCTTTGTTCCATTCTAAAAACAAGTAACTTGATTCAACCCATCCCAGTCCCAGATGTTGCATGGTAAATTTAGTGATTCATTGCATTTGAATTATTTCCTAGGTTGAATATTATGCATCTGTGGAAATGTGGAAACATAATTTGTCTGGAACTATCACCTGGTTTTCATTATAATAAAAGTTATTAGATAAGCATGTGGAGTGTAGAAAAATGCCTGATTTTTGAAGATATGAAAGTCTAAACATGAGATTTCATATGAATGGAAATTGATTCTGAAAATGAATGCTGGTACCTGTTAAGTTCAATTTAGTTTCATTCCAAAGAATGAGGCAAATCCTGGGAGACAATTCATATATTAGCTATATATATATATATATATATAGATATAGATATAGATATAGATCTTCCATCTATTAATCTTAGAATATAGCCTAGCTGTATCTATCAGATTTTGACATATTCAGTTTCTTTAATACATACAACATTCTTTGATTCTGTAGACTGCATTGGTGCAGAATGTATTTTTTCTTTTGGCACAAGGAAGAGTAAAAAGTGATTGAATAATTGATGGCTCATGTTAGGGAGGGTGAAAAAGAGTGAGGGATCTCATGCCCGTCTTGCCATGTTTCTCCACACTTAACAGTCATCATTAATTTATCACTCTGGCAAAAAAAAAAGAGCATCTTCTTGATAATTGTAAGCTTAAGTCATTTGTATTCCAAAATACCAGGAGTTGTTTTGTGGCTATTTTAGACAGCAGAAATTTACATACAGTCTGTCCATTGTGAATGTTTCAGGGTCTGAAAGATTTGGGAATTATAGATAATCATGCTTTAGTATGTTCTAGTAAAACAGGTTTACAAAGAAAAGAGTTCTACACTTAATTCCTCTATTTGAGTATGTAGAAATAAAATCTAGCTGTTTTTAAATTCGTACCATCAAAATGTCATGTAAATTAAGGACCTATTTCAAAGAAAATTGGGCATGATTACAGCAGTGATAAGTTTTATGTTAAAATTGACTCATATTAGATACTGACATTTCAGACTTCTGTTGCTAAAGAGTTCTAGATAACTATAGGACAGTAAAGTGTTTTAACAATAGTCCTATTTTGAAAGATTTTTTATCTTAGTACTACATTGCACGATACGTACAAACATACATTGTATGATACAGTTAGAAATACAGTATGCGACCCGCTTCCTCTATTTAAGGGTGTGTAATTCTATGTGCGTAGGCTGTTTTAAGAATTATTCAGCATGCACTCTTAAATGCCAGGATTTTTAAAGTTCACATTTATTCAATTCAATTGTCAGTACATAAGAAACCTTTTGTCAACAATACAAAGGCATCTCATTCAAGATGGACTGGGATTTTACTATCAAATAGTACAGTCAAATTCATTAATTCAAGAAATTATATGTAGACTTCCGAAGGCCCACTTAATGACATCTTGCTCAATATTACTTTGAGGTTTGATGTTAAACCTCTGACTTGGCCCATTCAATCTCAGCCAACTATTAGACACTCGACCGTAATTAGATATATACCGACTTCAATCAAGTGATTGTACCAACTGATGTTGTGATGGCAAATCAATTTTTTTTGTAGCCAAGAAACATGCTCCAGTAAAACGACATCATTCTGCAGGGGACATGCTCGATGGATTAGAGATTGATTCTGGAGGAGACGGACATAAACACGAGAGGCCCAGATCAGAGGGCCACAAATACATGAACCAGTTCTCACCCAAGAGGACCTCTAGTTATGGGGTAAGTTAGGGCTTCTGTACATGAACCAGTTCTCACCCAAGAGGACCTCTAGTTATGGGGTAAGTTAGGGCTTTTGTACATGAACCAGTTCTCACCCAAGAGGACCTCTAGTTATGGGGTAAGTTAGGGCTTCTGTACATGAACCAGTTCTCACCCAAGAGGACCTCTAGTTATGGGGTAAGTTAGGGCTTCTGTACATGAACCAGTTCTCACCCAAGAGGACCTCTAGTTATGGGGTAAGTTAGGGCTTCTGTACATGAACCAGTTCTCACCCAAGAGGACCACTAGTTATGGGGTAAGTTAGGGCTTCTGTACATGAACCAGTTCTCACCCAAGAGGACCTCTAGCTATAGGGTAAGTTAAGACTATACATGAACCAGTTCTCACCCAAGAGGACCTCTAGTTATGGGGTAAGTTAGGGCTTCTGTACATGAACCAGTTCTCACCCAAGAGGACCTCTAGCTATAGGGTAAGTTAAGACTATACATGAACCAGTTCTCACCCAAGAGGACCTCTAGTTATGGGGTAAGTTAGGGCTTCTGTACATGAACCAGTTCTCACCCAAGAGGACCACTAGTTATGGGGTAAGTTAGGGCTTCTGTACATGAACCAGTTCTCACCCAAGAGGACCTCTAGCTATAGGGTAAGTTAAGACTATACATGAACCAGTTCTCACCCAAGAGGACCTCTAGTTATGGGGTAAGTTAAGACTTCTATGAGGGGTTGGAGAAAATGTATGCTAAATGTGTCAGTTTGGAACTCTTTTTTTAAGACTTAGTTTTGGGGGTAAATTTGATGTGTGGGTCATTATTTGGAAGATGTAGGCCTGTATCCTGAGGTGGGGATGATGCTGTGTTCATTTTTGGGATCCTTCTTTTTTTTTTTTACCACTCTTTATCAATTGATGAACAGGCTACATTTTGTTTGATCAGGGTAACTCTCCATTTGGACGGGCAGATTCTTACCAAAAGCTTGAACAACTAGGTGAAGGATCTTATGCAACAGTATTCAAAGGATTTAGTTCGTAAGTAGATGTACATTAATCATAGATTGAGTATAATCTAAGATCAGCCATTCTCATCAATACAAAAGTTCATAATGTTTATAGACTGGTTATTTACATAGGTTTTTTCTTCTTTGGTCTTTCCAAAATTATTTTATGTCATGGATTAATGCAGATATCCTAGATTTTTAACATATGAAAAGAGAAAGAACTTGGAGAATTTTTTTTTAAATGTTATAAAGATATCGGTATATTGCAAAATTCTCTATATATGGCTATGGTTTATAGATGCAGTAATTATTGACTTTCTCCAATAGGAAAGTATTTTGGATTAATTTTCTAACCAACTGGAGAAATTTATAAACTACCAGTAGTGAAAGATCCTAGGTGAAATAAGCAATGAGCTGCTATTGATTCAGCATGTTTCTTGTTCGTTTAGTATTAGTTTCTGTAAGAACCAGCAAACGGTTAATCATTGCATAAAAAACCCACACACACAGATTACTGTTTGGCTTTATTCCGGACTTTATCTTAGCTGTGAGTCATCTTTTCCATTAATTTGAGATATTTGGAAACACTATTTGTAGGGGTATCATCCTTCAGCATATTACCGACGTACAGATAATTCTCATTAAATCGCCATCTTCTGTAACTTGGAAAATGTGACAGTTAATAATACATGTAACGAATTTGGTGATAACTTAAATGTAGAGTATATTAATGAATAGTTTGATCGTACACATTCGGCGTTCATTTATTTAGCATCTTAAAATACATTTATGATATGCGTATTTACTATGGTATATGTAGGTAAAATATTTTGTTCTACAATAAAATCAATCTGCAGTTGGATAAAGATTATCACCTTTACAATTCATATAGACACTTCTATTGACAATTTCATTTTTTCACACAATGATATTACAATGATAAAGTCTTGTGAACAAAGGATAGTTACTTCTTCAGCCCCTCATCATTCTTACCTTCACAGAGCTCTGTCCAGTTTCATCATTCTGACCTTCTCAAATTTCAGTCCAGTTTCATTATTCTGACTTTCTCAGAGGTCTGTCCAATTTCATCATTCTGACCTTCTCAGATTTCAGTCCAGTTTCATCATTCTGACCTTCTTAAAGGTCTGTCCAGTTTCATTATTCTGACCTTCACAGATTTCAGTCCAGTTTCATCATTCTGACCTTCACAGAGGTCAGTTCAATTTCATCATTCTGACCTTCATAGAGGTCAGTCCAGTTTCATCATTCTGACCTTCACAGAGGTCAGTCCAGCTTCCAAGCATATTTTGCATGATTGGACATGATATGCACACATTCATTTATTTCGTCAGAAATTCAAAGCACCTGCTTTTGTGATGATGCATAATATATTACAAACAGAAAACAACAGTATTCCCTGTTTGTTAAAGTTTTTAAAATTACCGGGACTATTAGGCCTACCTATGGCAATTCACATGTGATTGCCATGCCTTTTGCGGTATATGGAGACATTTGACACCCTGATATGGGTTTTGAAGACATGGTGGTAGAGTGTTTTGTGTAAATATGGCGTTATAGCAGGGAATTTGCATGAAAACGTTTCTGACAAAACAGAAGGTGTTGTGTGAATATGGTGTTATAACGGCTTACAGGGGATTCATATTGCAAGAAAAATGTTCTTGACAAAATGTGGTAGTATTGTGAAAATGTCAATGAATTGAGTGTCGATATTTCAAGAATTAAATATATATACATGTATGTACTTGATTTAGCATATATTTAGAATTAAGTGCAATTGGATTCTATGCATGATTTGGTTTTAATGTGTTTTATGATAACTAAGATGATTAATGAATGGAGAAATTTATATTGCAGTGCAGCAACCATGTTTCCATCTAGAATTAGTACACATATGATAAGTAGAATTAGTACACATGTGATAAGTAGAATTAGTACACATAATTATGATAAGTAGAATTAGTACACATGTGATAAGTAGAATTAGTACACATGATAAGTAGAATTAGTACACATGTGATAAGTAGAATTAGTACATACGTGATAAGTAGAATTAGTACACACGTGATAAGTAGAATTAGTACACACGTGATAAGTAGAATTAGTACACATGTGATAAGTAGAATTAGTACACACGTGATAAGTAGAATTAGTACACACGTGATAAGTAGAATTAGTACACATGTGATAAGTAGAATTAGTACACATAATTATGATAAGTAGAATTAGTACACATGATAAGTAGAATTAGTACACATGTGATAAGTAGAATTAGTACACATAATTATGATAAGTAGAATTAGTACACATGTGATAAGTAGAATTAGTACACATGATAAGTAGAATTAGTACACATGTGATAAGTAGAATTAGTACACATGTGATAAGTAGAATTAGTACACACATGATAAGTAGAATTAGTACACACATGATAAGTAGAATTAGTACACATTTGATAAGTAGAATTAGTACACATATGATAAGTTTTCAGTTTATGTATTTATAAGACTGGGAATATTGGCAAATATCTCTTTGATTGCAAATAAAGCATTGAAAGTGACACACCGTTGGCTATGTTTCAACATGCCATGATTCTGTGTGAATCATAAAGGTGCTTAACAAAAAGAAATGAGATGTTCATAGTACTCATGTGTATATATTGAGATCAATTGTCAGCTCAGTTTATTAGCACAAAACCATACTGTTTACAGGCATGTTCATGTATTAAATACACCACATACATGTAGAAAGAGTAAGAACATTTATCTATTACATAGACATTCACATCATTATACACATTACAATAGTACGACGAGAACAGTGGTGTACACAACACACATTATACCATATGTATTACTAACATAAGTGTATGTACATATATATTAAACGTACATTATATCGTGATATGCAATTGATTATATGCACTATAAGCATACATTATTTCTTTGGGCATTAGCTTTTTTAAGAAAGATACAAATTAAGATTGTGAAGTTGTTTTCTGTTTCTAAGGCTAAGTAATTGAACAAACTTCAAGGTAGATGACCTTATCCAATAAATATTTTTTAATGTATATACATGTACTACTCCAATGACTATACTGTGGACATTCCAAAATAAAGTGATATTCATCTTCAATTTTGTTTAGATCACATAATTTGCAAATGCGTTGAGCACGTTTGTATGAGTGTTTTTTAAGCTCACCCAGAAACAAGGGACACATTCTTATATTCAAGCATTTTCCTTTAATGTCGATTCAAATTTGTTAATGAAGTGTCCCAGGGTCCTAGCTTGGCAGGTTCACATAAGGTATATATGATATAAAACATTGAA
Organism: Ostrea edulis; assembly: GCF_947568905.1. Taxonomy (NCBI): domain Eukaryota; kingdom Metazoa; phylum Mollusca; class Bivalvia; order Ostreida; family Ostreidae; genus Ostrea; species Ostrea edulis. Next base: position 41,968,803 of record NC_079165.1, read on the forward strand.
ATATACACTAAAAAAGGGTATATCTTAAAAGCTGTTCCTTTCAAAAACTGCAAGGAATACTACTAGTATACCGGTCCCCCCAAAAAATGGCGCTTAAATAAGTGCCGCTGAAGGCGGTTTAGTATATCTAAATTTAAATTTGATTTAATTAAGAGAAGTGTGATGATGTAGAGTAGTCTTAATTTTCTTCATCCTATGACCCACACCCTCAGTAAGGGTTTAATCGAATCTTTAACACCGAATGAGTGAGATGACTCAGGTGAGCATGGTGGCCCCATGGTTCTCTTGTTCGCGATGCAGATGTATAAACAGCAATATGTTGTTACATGATTTCCATGTTTGTAAATTGAGTTTTAGTGTTGTGTGATATATTATTGTGGGGACTTCTCTTTATTTTCAGATTAACCAATCAAGTGATAGCTTTGAAAGAAATCCGCCTACAACAGGAGGAGGGTGCCCCCTTCACTGCTATAAGAGAAGGTATGTTGTGTTGCCATCTACTAGTGTTCTATTGTGGAAGAGACCTTTCTGAGTTGTCTACACACCAGATGCCATATCCCACTAACATCTCAGATCATACTATTGTTAGAAAAGACTGGACTTGAAGTGTAATGGAAATTATTTAAATCCATACTAAGTATTGAGAACAGGGCAGAAGCATGCTATGACATTGTATCAATCTTATACATACTGTATCATGATATAGAGCAGTATTAGTGGAAGGACATTGTATCAACCTTATACACACTGTGTATCATGATATAGAACAGTATTAGTGGAAGGACATTGTATCAACCTTATACACACTGTGTATCATGATATAGAGCAGTATTAGTGGAAGGACATTGTATCAACCTTATACACACTGTGTATCATGATATAGAGCAGTATTAGTGGAAGGACATTGTATCAACCTTATACACACTGTGTATCATGATATAGAGCAGTATTATTTCTATACTATGATATAGGACAGTATGCATGATGACATTTTATTGATTACACACCTTATAGTATGATATACACTGTAGGGTAGTAAGCAGAACTACATTATGTCTATCCTATTCCAATACTGTGATATAGGGGGCATTAAATGGATTGTATATATACTGGACCATGATGACAGGACAGCTTGCAGAATGACATTATTTAAATAAAGACACACTTGTATATTATTGCAGAGTAATGAACAAAATAACATTGCGTCTATTATACATGTATATCAATGTTATGACATATCGCAAGAAGCAGAATGACATTTTCAAATTCAGAAAATTTGAATTTGAATGTTGTTTTTTTTTTTTACCTCAAATCAGTCTTTATTTTCTAAAATACATGACGATTATATTTTGGGGTAAAATCTCCATAGAGACCCCCTTATAATCCCCACCTAGGATTGCCATGGGCCCCCTGGATTAGATGTATATAGATATATATGTGTATCTGTTCTATAATGAAATCATTGATATGATATAGCAAAAAAGGAAGTTGTTCTTTTCTCTTTTTTTTTATTTGAAACCCTTTTCTACCATGAAATAATATTTGTTGTTGGCAAAGAAGATTTGTTGTTTATTTTAATTGTTCTAAACACCACAGCAACTGTACAAAGTATACATGCTGGAGATTTAGAATAGAGTGGTGACAATGAAATCATTTAGAGTGTAAAGGCTGTATGCTTAAAAAAACTTGATTGGGCATATGATGCAACTTATAATAGCTTTATCAGGTCTTAGAAGTGTACTTGTGTAAGATTGCAAAGATAGTGCATGGCAGTGCAATTATTAAAATTTGTAAACAGCACTTGTCAATATTCAAAACAGATTTTTATCGTAGATATGATTGCCTGTATAAACTGGCAACAAACACTTATGAAGAAGTATTTTGTACCGTATTACCGGGTATATGATCTGAATTTCAGTGAAAATGAATGAGGTTGAATGAGAAGCATTACGTATGGGTTGTCAAAGTAACACATAACCAACATTCAGTTTACTTTTCACTTTACGACTAAATACACCTACGTAAAGAGACCATAAACCAAACATTATTGATTAATTTTCCAAAACAATTACATAGCTGTTTTTTCTCCAAACCGTCAGTATATCAAATTAATCAATAGCTTCATGTGATTACAGTTAGTAAAAAATTTGTATAACTTCGTTACCGGTACTTTAATTAATTGACATTGTGTTATTTTGGTCAAGCTGAGAGAAAGAGGCCTCAGTAAATGATTTGCCTATATATTACTTTTCCATTGATTTTCTGATTTTTGCCTGTTTTAGCTTCCCTCCTGAGAGGATTGAAGCACGCCAACATAGTGACCTTACATGATATCATTCATACCAAGGAAACTTTGACCTTTGTTTTTGAATATGTAGTAAGTATATACTTTACAGTGTCAAAATTCATTGACTTAACGGACAGAATCCTCTTCGGTACAAAGTTGGTGGTCGGATTCCATAACCAAGCTTTTATCACCTGCTTTGAAGTCTCCCAAGCTAACTAGGTTGATACACTCTAGTATCTCTGATGTCTGATTTGATGTAACTAGGGATGATAGATGCTTTGTGTGCTGCATGCAATGTTCCAATTAATGTTTTTTGGAACAGACCCACCCCTAAATCGTTATTGTATCCGCCCTATATGGGCCAGACTTGCATTGATGATACCCTCTAGGGACACTTGATACACTCATGTTTCTGATACTGTAATGTGATGTTTACTGTAAACATTCAGTGCTACAATGAGGAAAATCAGTTTGTGTTAAATGTTATGAAAATTGATGAAGTTTTCTTTTCAAATTGTAAATTGTTGTTCTTAAAAGTACTCAAACTTTATTTATTTCTCTTTCAGCATACAGATCTTAGTCAATATGTAGAAAAGCACCCTGGTGGTTTAAATGCATTTAATATTAAGGTATTTTTAAGTATATTTTATTCTTTAGTTCTCTATCTATGGCTAGTGTGTTTAATCAATACAAGCTTTCTTATAAAACTGTGTGACCCAGTTATTCAAATACTGAAGACAATGTACACAGTGTATGTATGATATAGAAGTAGATATTTTTAAAAAAGAAATTATTTGTAAAAACTTCTTTAAATTTTTTATGATAGATATTATTATCAAAGCAGAGTAGAAAGTAAAATGTTCTGTGAAGTATGTGCCACATACATGCATTATTGATAGATTTTTAACAAGTGCCTGCTTTCTCTACTTCAGTTATTTTTATTCCAATTGCTCAGAGGGCTAAACTATTGTCATCAACGGAGAATTTTACATAGGTAAGCAATTGCATTTAAAGTTATTCCTTTAATAGGTAGAATGTCCCTGGATAGGTAGGCTGTCCTTGGATAGGTAGAATATCCTTGGATAGGTAGAATATCCTTGGATAGGTAGACCGTCTTTGGATAGGTAGAATATCCTTGGATAGGAAGAATGTCCTAAGATAGGGAGAATGTCCTTTGACAGGTAGAATGTCCTTGGACAGGTAGAATGTCCTTGGATAGGTAGACCGTCTTTGGATAGGTAGAATATCCTTGGATAGGTAGAATGTCCTTGGATTGATAGTAGAGTGTCCTTGGATAGGTAGAATATCCTTGGATTTGGATAGGTAGAATGTCTTTGGATAGGTAGAACGTCCTTGGATAGGTAGACCATCCTTGGATAGGTAGAATGTCCTTGGATAGGTAGAATATCCTTGGATAGCTAGACTGTCTTTGGATAGGTAGAATATCCTTAGATAGGGAGAATGTCCTTTGACAGGTAGAATGTCCTTGGACAGGTAGAATGTCCTTGGATAGGTAGAATATCCTTGGATAGATAGACCATCTTTGGATAGTTAGAATATCCTTGGATAGGTAGAATGTCCTTGGACAGGTAGAATGTCCTTGAATAGGTAGAATATCCTTGGATAGGTAGACCGTCTTTGGATAGGTAGAATATCCTTGGATAGGTAGAATGTCCTTGGATTGATAGTAGAGTGTCCTTGGATAGGTAGAATGTCCTTGGATTTGGATAGGTAGAATGTCTTTGGATAGGTAGAACGTCCTTGGATAGGTAGAATGTCCTTGGATAGGTAGAACGTCCTTGGATTTGGATAGGTAGAACATCCTTGGATAGGTAGAACATCCTTGAATGTCCTTGGATAGGTAGAATGTCCTTGGATGACCCTGTAATATGTAGAGTTTTTATCTTGTTTTTTAAAAATTTGAACTTTTTAAAAGGGAGAGCACTCCTAATTTTCCTTCCATTGCTTTGGAAGTGAATTCTTTTTTAAGTATTGTAAAATTGTAAATATTTAATCATGTTTTATTATGGTTTTTGTTTATTTTGTAGAGATTTGAAACCTCAGAATTTGCTAATTAGTGAAGTAGGCGAACTGAAATTAGCAGACTTTGGTAAGTGTAGGTTAATTACAAGGGCACCGTGAACCGAAGCATCCCCACAGATCATGGCCTCAGTCAATGAGTACCATTTTCAAACATTTTAACTTATACTTGATTGCTGTGACCTTGACATTAAACCTAAAAATCAATAATAAGCATCTTCTCTGGCAATCACAAGGCTGAGAGATGAAATTGTAATCTTTTCCTCGTGTTCAGAAGATTATATTCCAGTACAGACAGAATCTTTTTATAGTACTTCTTGACATTGGAATTTTTTTCTCTGGTAGGGTGGTCCTTGACAAATTAGAATAGTATTAGATTTATTACTGACCTTCTTTGAGTTGATATGGCCCATAAATACATGTAGATGACCAGGCTATGCCTCACTATGTGTGGGCTATTTCAGTAAACAGTCATATACAAACCTTAATAGATAATTAGTTTGACTTTGGACTATGGCCTTTTGACCTTTGCATCACTTTCTCATGTTCAAATTCTCACCCATACACTCACACACTGACAGAAACTAGTCTTTTATATGGGCAAGTAATTACTTTATCCACTGCCGCTTTATATAAGGAAATCATTTTAATCAAGCTAGTTGACTTATAGTGATTGTGGTTTTCATATTTTTATGTATGTTTATTTCATGTATGTAAATGTCTGTGGCCGTTTAGGTGCATACCCCCATCCCCACCTCTCACAAAATTGATCCATTTCTTGAAGAAATATGTCCAAAAACACTCAAATATAATGTATTATTAGCTCACCTGAACCGAAGGTTCAAGTGAGCTTTTCTGATCAAAATTTGTCCGTTGTCTGTCGTTGTTGTAGTAAACTTTTCACAATTTTATCTTCTTCTCCAGAACCACTGGACCAATTTCAACCAAACTTGGCCAAAAGCATCCTTGGCTTTCAAGTTTGTTCAAATGAAGGGCCATGTCCCTTTCAAATGGGAGATAATCACAAAAATGCAAAAATAAGGTGGGGTGAATTAAAAATCTTCTTCTCAAGAACCACTGGGCCAGAAGAGATGAAATTTACCTGAAAACTTTCTGACATAGTGCAGATTCAAGTTTGTTCAAATCATGGCCCCCGGGGGTAGGATGGGGCCACAAGGGGGGATCAAAGTTTTACATACAAATATATAGGGAAAAACTTTAAAAATCTTCTTCTCAAGAACCACTAAGCCAGAAAAGCTGAGATTTACATGAAAGCTTCCTGACATAATGCAGATTCAAGTTTGTTGAAATCATGGGCCCCGGGGGTCAGATGGGGCCACAATAGCGGATCAAAGTTTTACATACAAATGTATAGGAAAAATCTTTAAAATCTTCTTCTCAAGAACCACTGAGCCAGAAAAGTTGATTTTTGCATGAAAACTTTCTGACATAGTACAGATTCAAGTTTGTTCAAATCATGGCCCCCGGGGGTAGGATGGGCCACAAGTGGGGGGGGGGGGGTCAAAGTTTTACATACAAATATAGGGAAAATCTTTAAAAATCTTCTTCTCAAGAACCATTGGGCCAAAGAAGTTGACATTTACATGAAAGCTTTCTGACGTAGTGTAGATTCAAGTTTGCAAAAAAAATCGTGGCCTCCAGGGGTAGTTGGGGCCATAATAGGATTAAGGTTTTACATGCAAATATATACGGAAAGTCTTCAGATATGGGCCAAGGTGACTCAAGTGAGCGATGTGGCCCATGGCCCTCTTGTTTTGTTAGAAGTTAGTAGCTTCAAGGGGTTTCACCCTGAACCCAATGGGGGCTTTAAGACAGCCTCCAGACCCCCAGCCTTTTACTGCACCCCGTTCAGAAATATCTGGATCTGCCACTGAATGTCCAACACCTTGCTTTAGTTGTTCTAGAAGAAATCTTGTATCCCATTTATTTCATTTTAAAAGTGGGATAAAAGACAAAACTAATGTCATGTATCAACTTTGTATCATTTGTGAAATTAGGTTTAGCTCGAGCAAAGTCAATTCCCAGTCACACCTATTCCCATGAAGTGGTGACACTGTGGTACCGGCCGCCAGACGTCCTGCTGGGCTCCACTAACTACTCCACGTCTCTAGACATGTGGTAAATCTAGTCCCTGTACTTTCATCATTCACCTTCATAAACACATAGTTTCTGTTATAGAAATGGACAGTTTCGAAATATTTTAAAAGTGCAAGCTTAAATTACTACATTACAAGATGGAGATAAATGACAGGTGTATTCTCGTTCTTGTCACACAAAAATCAATATATTTTATCAATTTGATACCAAGAAAGGCAAATTTAGGAATTAATGCTGTTTCTATTGATTTTATTCCCCAGGGGTGTTGGGTGTATATTCTCAGAAATGATCTCTGGCAGCGCAACATTCCCAGGAATGAAAGATGCCTATGATCAACTGGATAAAATTTTCAGGGTGAGCTGCCATTCAATATGCACTACTTAAGGTTTATTTATAGCTGTCCTGTATGATGATAATGATTAAGGAATGAAGGGAGATGTTGACCAATTTAAATGATGTACATTGATTTAGGCTAATTTATACCAAGAATAAACTGTTCCAAACCAATTTATATCTTAGGAATTAACTCCTATTCTTATAAACTAATTTTCAAAAATTTCTTATGTGATTTATATTTACACAAAAATCTGAATATGATTTGAAGCAGAGAAAAATTGTTATAGCAACACATTGAAAATCTATATTTTGATGTCATCTGCTAATGCGATATGATGCAGCTTCATAGAAAAGGAATATAAACTATTTTGACGAATGAAAGTCAATCAATCAAATTACACATTATAACTGCATGTTTTCCAAAAGGGACAATGTAATTTGAAGTAATTTTCATCATTAATGTTGAATAATTCATCAATACCATACTGCATCAGAGTGTACAAGTGGCATTGAGTCACTTGCATAAGCATATATATTACATTAAATTGATTTAATTTCACTTGTAAAACACAATTTGATCAGTACATTTGACTTTATCAACACTTATCACTTGAACTGGGTTGGCATTTGGTCACACCATTCAGCTCCTCTGTTTCCATGTCACTACTGTTTTGCATTAAGATAACTGACCCAATTTACTTTGTATGATAAAAATAAGTAGAAATTACATTGTACTTTCATTCCTGAAATAAATAAGGTTGTGTCTTTAATATTAAGCTGAAGCTTGAAGATATATGCAGTTACTTTCTGTTTGGTAGACTAAATATTGAATTTTAATTTGGCAGGTGCTGGGAACCCCATCTGAAAACACTTGGGAGGGAGTGTCTAAATACCCTCAATATGACTTGAGTAAGTTTCAATCAAAGAGATGAATATAATAGAATTAATACTGAATTGGCTGGAACAATTACTTTGTGTTTTAAATTTTGTTGAGAGAAATGAAAGAGTGTAAAAGTCTTATACATGTCAGATGTACAATGTGCTTTAACTATGTTTCAAGTGTAAGACGTTAAGCTTTGGAAAATACTTATATTTCATCACCAGCTACCATTGATGTCTTTTTTCTTGTAGAGAAATTTGTTATGTACCCAAAGTTACCCTCATTAACTGAAGCAATTCCAAAAATAGCCTTCATCCCCAATGCTGAAAGCATTGCAGTGCAATTCCTTCAGATGATTCCTTCCAGGCGAATTTCCGCTCACAAGGCCCTGCATCATGAGTACTTCGGAGATCTTCCTCCGAAATTGTTTGAACTTCCTGATGGTATGTTTGCATATAAATTTTCAAGTCTTTCATTCATTAAGGAATTTATTTAATGAAAACTTTATGCCCTTTGAATCCCATATTTAAAGTCAACCATAAATAGAGCTCCACAAAGCTGGGCATCCTCTCACAATGTAGGCAGCCAGTAAATGTAAGTTTTTCATGAAGTTCCATATTGACCTGGACTTTGACTTAAAATCAACAGAGTTCTTTCCCTCTTGATAACAAAGCTACATGTGAAGTATCAAATCAATTGAGCAAAAAATGTTGCCAGTAGAGTTACAAGCATTTTAGGTCACCAGAGTCACTCAGGTGACCTATTGCTATTGGTCTGTGTCCACCGTCTTGCATTAACGATTGAACATTTTTAACTTCTTATTGATAACTACCATTCTAATTCTTTTTTTAAATTTGGTATGCAGCATCTTTGGCCAGGGATAAGGGAAGTTTAAATTTCAGAACACCTTGGACCTTAGGGGTGGGACAAAATCTGTTAAAGCTTGACCAATTTTCAAAATCTTCTCCTTTACAACTGCTCATTTGTAAGAAAAACTAAATGCTTAGTCATGCAAAGCAGGGAGTCCTCTACCAAAATTGTAAATTTCATGGTCCCTTTAGTAGATGTTCTGACTCCATGGTGGGCCAAACTTGGCATATAGTGTTTATATGTAAAGTATTTAAAGAACATACTCTTTAAAGCTATTGATACTAAATGGAAACTAAATAGGTAATGAGAAAGAGTTCTTTACCAAAATTGTAAATTTCATGATCCCAGGGGTAGGGATTTGGTTTCATGGTGGGGCCAAAATTATCATAGTGATTATGAAACACTTATTTTTTAATTTTGCGGATACTGTATAAAAACTAAATGCATATTTAGGAGAAGCAAAAGGGGATGTACTAAAATTGGGAATTCTACAACATCAGGGTTTTGACTTTGGCTGGGTCCAAAACAGTCATATAGTATTAATATAACATATATCATCATTATGTAAAGTCTTCCATCAGTATGAGTACTTCGGGGGCATATGTGTGTTAAAAACACAGCTACTGAATATTAGAATTAACCTACATATGCAAAACAGGAAAATTAATGATAGATTTCATGGACCTTGCAGCTAGTGATACTTTTAATTCAGATGACCGATAAGGCCTGTGGTCCTCTTGTTCTTGTGACCTTGACTTTTGACCCTGATAGGTACAAATGAAGTATCACATCAATCAAGCAAAAAATGTGGTCTGCAGAGTGTCTACAAGCTTAGTGTTACACACTTACACTCACACTCACATACATACTCACCACACACACATGCACATGCACACTCGCATACCGTATATACTCGCCTGTAAGTCGGATTTTTGGGAGTCAATTTTTGGTCCAAAATTCTATGTCCGACTTATAGGCGCATCCTAAGAAGATTGGTATTTTGCTGGGAGGTGTAATGTAGTGGGTTTTTTTTAAACAACTACGACGATTATCATGGACTACCATACAAATGATTATTGTTCACAAATATCTAGACATAGTGTATTGTTTTTGTATTTTAAAATCATGTATAAAGAATTGAATCACGAACCCAATTTAATATTGAAATATTCATATGTATACCGACTGAAATATATTTCATAAAAAAATGAATATTGTTAACAGATAATTTAGATCATCATTCTTGACTCTTAAAAACTCTATTGTTGTTACAATGAATTATACCAGAATCCCACAGTAACAGAGGCCTGTGCCACTAAGTAAACACAGTGTCAGGTACTGGTAATTAGGAGACCATAATTGCTTAGATAAACAAGGGATCATTGCCCATAACAGATCAAGGGTTGTGTTTAAACCCCTAACACATATGGCTTGGATATTGAGCACCCTATAATTATCAATTTCTCAAAATATTTGTTGAAACATAGGTAAAAACACTAGAGCATTGACTTGAAATTGTCAACCGATTCTGACAAAAAATTGTACCGACTTATAAGCGGGTCAATGGCAAATTCCTACAAAATAACCCTAAAAAATACAACCGACTTATAGGCGGACCGACTTATAGGCGAGTATATACGGTACATACTCATCACACACACACACATACATGCACACTCACACACAAACTCATCATACAAGAATGGTCCCATTACTAAATCCTCTCGCATTGAATGCAAGGGGATAATAAAAGCATTGTCCAGGTTCTGATAATCTTCCCCTATGAAATTAAGCAAATTCTCTTGATTCTATGAAAAAGACATGCATTTAGAGAAAGCAAGTTATTATTCATTATGCCATTTTAAAAACCACTCATTGTAAACCTAAGAAAGACAAAACACAGTTTAATTACACAATAAACATATACTTTCAGTGTTTCAACCACATACATTGTCTTAATGGTCTTTTTTATTAGTCTTTTAACTATCAAAAACCCAGGATTTTATATTGATTCTGTGAATTATTGTTTTCAAGAGAGATATCCATATACTTGTTCATTTATTTCAATATTTTGTAATACCAAAGGGAAACAAATAACGTATTTCAGTGATAATGTAAAAAAAAAAAAAAAAAAAGTAAGATGAATAAAAAAAAGTAATCCAATGAAACATTCCAATAAGTATGTTACATGCATTAATCTATTGTACTTTTTGTTCTGACAGCTGCCTCCATATTTAACATTCCTGGCCTGAGGTTGTTACCAGAAATGGACGAACTGTTAAACCAATCCCTGACTCCTGCCAAACCTCAGGAGCGGACCCGTATACGTACGACTCTAAAAGTGTAGTCCTGGACCGCAGATTGCTGTAGTAGTATTGGTATATGAATTTTTATGTCTGTTAGCTAGAGGGCAATTATGAAATGCACTCTTAGTTTTCTATTTTGTTAGGGAGAGCAAGGAGTTGCATTTTAACAATTTGCAATATTAATTTTATGTCAGAATTTATTGTGTATATCTATAACTATATATTTACATTTCCAATGTTTTTGTCTTTTGATATCTCTACAAATTGTAATCATAGCCATTTTCTCATGAATGTGTTCCCTTTGTAAACAATGCACGTTTGAATACAGATACATATGATATGTCTATTTTAACGACTGAGTATTCTGACAAGAAAAATGAAAGTAGAATGTAAATATTAGAAATAATTTTTTGTTTTCAAAATGCATAAAGGTATGAACTGCAACACTTAACGCCAGCATACTTTTCATCAAGCACCAATGTGCCAGCATGAAGCAACACAGTTCATACTCTCATGTATTTTCAACAACAACAAATTATTTTATCTTAAATATACGAGTCCTTGTAGTCTTCATGCAACATTCCTAATAGAAATAAGACCAAGAGATTTTATATATGATAAAGTATTGATAAATTTCTGGGTTTTTCTTTCAGTGCCAAGTTCTTCTTCCCACTTCGTATTCATCAGAGCTGATCCAAGTTCTGCACCCAAGTTCACTTTTGTATTCCTGCAAAGTTACATAGAATTCAACAACACAGTTTTTCGTAGTTAGATTGTTATAAAAAGGCCCACAGCATTGCCACAGAGCTTATAATTCACCAATCTGAGAGCATTTTCATCCAGATTCATCCTATAAATCATGACAACACACCAGTAGTGAAGATCAATTTAGAATTCATCCTCATGTATTGCCAAAATCACAACACAGGTTGTTTTTATGGACTCCATGTCTTTCTCCTGTAGAGATCTGAAAGTGGTATGTGTAAATCAGTGGAATGAGAGGACTCCATTGTAGTCTTGCCTTATTTATATGACATGTCAAAAACCCTGCTTTATATTTTGTAATTTTGTTATAAGAATTCCTGTATGAGATTTCTGTCTCCTGTGTATGGATAGTTCCCTGCTTTATATTTTGTAATTTTGTTATAAGAGTTCCTGTATGAGATTTCTTGTCTCCTTCGGTGTATGGATAGTTATTGTGCTGGTGATTTGTTAATCTATGTAGAGTGCTGTGGATTCCTGATGTTACACCAGGGCTTACAATTCACGGAGTTGACATTCAGTGTCACTTCGTGTGAATACTACACTCCGAAGGATGTTAATCTTTTTGAATTAATGGTAAATGAATAACAGTGAGAGTTTTAAGTTTGTGAGAGAGGCATCTTGTGAATTAACGAGAATATTAGTTGCTTTCGTATAAAAGGAATCCACAGCACTGTACTTGATTTGTCAAAATGCATGTCAATATTCTAGTCTACTAAAAGTATTAATTTTGCTAACAAAGTAGCTGCTCCACAGTAGTTCTGTGTAGAGTTTAGTACACATGTACTGAGGAAGAGAATATAGATCAAAATGAGCACAGTAATTTATTTCCAATTTATGTAAATTTGGATGCAGGCAGTGTTACTTATAAATACAACAATGTCAGGATCCTGAAAGGGCCATGTGTGGTATAAATAGGTACTTATATCCTCACAGAAAAGATTTCTTATTTTGAGCTCCTTTGACTGGTTGACTGAGATAAGATCAACTTGTTTACCATGGTAACCATATTTGTAACAAATGAAATGTCCCTCTAAGCATTGTTCCTTGATGTAGTGGTCTGAATTTCAATATGGCCACCATAGCTATAATTGGCTGAAATTGATTCTCATCCAGGTAAGCGATTCAGTCCCCAGAAAACCTCTTGTTCACAAATTATTAAGTCTGTGTCAGCATCGTCAGTGTCTGTAAACAATTACATTTTTATCTTCCTGCAGACTCGGTCATCATACTTGGTACAAATTTTCCCCTATTTGTCCTCCACAGGTTTTTTTTTTCTTTACGTTTTGAAGTGATCCAAATTTCACTGTGACTGCCATAGCTTTAAGTCAACTGAGACAAAATCAACATCTTCTCCAGAACAGCTGCATTGCCAGTCACCATATTTGTACAAATGTTCTTTCAAGTCTTTTAACTTTTTGGAGTGATCAAAATTCTAATATGGCCTACATGACTTTTGATTGGTTGAAGTCCAAGTGTGGGGAGCAATTCAAGAATTGTTAGATACATTGTATAAACTATAACAGACAGATAGATGGCCGATATAAACTATGACTTTGGAAGAGTTGGACTTGGAATTCTTTAGATACTAGAAAATGTTAAAACATTGCATTCTTTATTGTGGTGTATCCTTGAAGGTCACATCAGCAGCAGAAGGTAAATGTTTATTTCAGCAGCAGCACAAAATGTTTTCCAATAGAAAACCATTCAAATGAATCACTAGTGCTGTTATGTAACTAGAAGCAGCACCAGTTTTTATTGCATTTTAATTTTTTTTAAAAAGAGTAAAAAAAATTCTTAGTCCAGGGAATGAAGATAACAGAATGGTATAGAACTAAATAAGATTTGGAAGTTTGGCTTTATTTAGGAGTTGTGTGGGGCTTTACACAGTTCTTTGTATCTTGTATGGCATGTCTCTCTTACAATGTATGTTACATGAAGTAGCAATTAGAGATGCTCAAAGGGAGATAAATAATTATTATTAGTATTAATGGCATTGTAACAAATCCAGTCTAGTCAATATTTCAAGACAATTATAACTATACCTAGATAAAATTGTGCTCACTACACCAACAAGAAACTGAATGTCACACTTGTACAAAACTTTAATATTCAAAGAATGTTTTTAAAATGTCTCAATGAATTTTTATTGGAAGATCTGGGACCAAATCAAACAGTTGGAATTTTACTAATTTAGATTTAATTTTTAGTACACAGCTGCTGTGTATTAAGAATATAGAAAAATTTGTTTTAGTATTATTATTTTTATATTTTTTTTCTACAAATACAGTCTACTCTGGAATTATTGAAATTCAGGGGACCGACCTGAATTGTTCATTATATCTCAAGTTCAATATAACAGATGATGAACTATATAATGTTTTACTTCAGTATAATTGATAGTTCGATATAAATGACTTCAGTGTACATGGAGTAGACTGTATTTGGATTTTGTGGCTTCAGCTTTCTGTAGTTGTTATCTCATTTTTGTGATATATAAAAAACAAGTTTTGATATGTGCTTGTGAAGGGCTTAGTTATTTAGCTCATAGTATTTTTTTTTTTGAATTGTATTGATTTTTTTTTTTTGTAAGTGAACATGACTGCAAGTTATGTGGTTGCACCAGTGCAGTTTTGATTGCTAAGAAAAGTGTGTTTTAATGCTTGTTATTGTATTGCCTGTAGTGAAAGTTGAATTTTGTGTATAAATGTCAAACATTTTCACTTTTAATGTGGTAACTTTCAGAAAATTATTTAGGACATACTTTAGTTTGGAATTTCCTTGTGTAGAATGCGATAATGTAGCAGGGCTTGTGAAATCAGCATGTCTAGTCATACATTACTTTACAGCTTTTTATACAAACTTAGTTTTACTGTTTATAGAGAAAATTACTAATGAAAAAAATGGTCGTGGTGCAGGTGCATAGTTATCGACTCATTCCCTAAATTTTTGTCAATTCCTGGTTAATTTCCACAAAAATTGGGATTTCCTAATATCATTTTTCATACCTTCAGATAGTAAAATGTTGATAGCTATGCAGCTGTGAAGTCAATGAAAAGTGAATAGATTTATTATAAAATCCTTTACTTGCTTTCATCTTTGTAAAAAACCATTCCACACGTTTGTAAACAGTACATTTAAGTTGACAGTTTGTGTCTTTTTTTCACAGAATCTCATGAGAACCCCACATAAACCTAGTTTGTTTGTCATTTAGTTGGCTTTTTGTGACAAGGAACAGTTTGCATATAGACAAACGGGATTTTACACATACATGTATTGAAAAACAATGTTGATGTAATAAAGTATTGTTTCTTGACAGTGGTTTTGTTGTGAAAACGTTTTATTTAGTTTTTACATTCTTAGAGAAAAGCTGTTGATAAGTTTGCTTGATTTTTATTTTTATGTCCCAGCAATATTGAAGATTCGGGGGCATAACATTTCTGTCTGTTTGTCCACAGAAACTTTGACCTTGGCCATAACTTTTAAATTGAGGGTGACAGGGCTTTCATATTGAACATGCGTATTGGGGTTTGACCTCCCTTTGAAAAACTTTAACCTTTGCCATTATCAACTTTGCTGCCATATGGGAGCATCACAAACTTTTTTTTTCTATGAAAGTGGAAAGAGATTGGTTATGGGATCCAAAGGTCAAGATCACTATGAGACTTAATAGAACAAGAGGCCCATGGGCCACATCGCTCACCTGAGTCACCTTGGCCCATATCAGAAGACTTTCCATATATATTTGCATGTAAAATCGTAGTCCCTATTATGGCCCCAATGGAGGCCATGATTTTTGCAAACTTGAATCTACACTATATCAGAAAGCTTTCATGTGAATGTCAACTTATTTGGCCCAATGGTTCTTGAGAAGATTTTTCCTATATATTTGTATGTAAAACTTTGACCCCCCCCCCCCTTGTGGCCCCATCATACCCCCAGAGGCCATCATTTGAACAAACATGAATCTGCACTATGTCAGAAAGCTTTCGTGTAAATATCAGCTTTTCTGGCTCAGTGGTTCTTGCGAAGAAGATTTTTAAAGATTTTCCCTATATATTTGTATGCAAAATTTTGATCCTCTATTGTGGCCCCATCGTACCCCCGGGGGCCATGACTTGAACAAACTTGAATCTGCACTATGTTAGGAAGCTTTCATGTAAATATCAGCTTTTCTGGCGCAATGGTTCTTCAAACTCGCTCACTCTGAAGATTTTTAAAGATTGTCACTATCTATTTGTATGTAAAACTTTGATCCCCTATTGTGGCCCCATCCGACCCCCGGGGGCCATGATTTTAACAAACTTGAATCTGCATTATGTCAGGAAGCTTTCATCTAAATCTCAGTTTTTCTGGCTTATTGGTTCTTGAGAAGAATATTTTTAAAGATTGTCCCTATATATTTGTATGCAAAACTTTGATCCCCCCTTGTGGACCCATCCTACCCCCGGGGGCCATGATTTGAAAAAACTTTAATCTGCACTATGTCAGAAAGAGTTCATGTAAATCTCGGTTTTTCTGGCTCAGTGGTTCTTGAGAAGATTTTTAAAGATTTTCCCTATATATTTGTATGTAAAACTTTGATCCCCTATTGTGACCCCATTCAACCCCCGGGGGCCATGATTTTAAGAAACTTGAATCTGCACTATATCAGGAAGCTTTCGTGTAAATATCAGCTTTTCTGGCCCAGTGGTTCTTGAGAAGAAGATTTTTAAATGACCCCACTGTATTTTTGCATTTTTGTGATTATTTCCCCTTTGAAAGGGACATGGCCCTTCATTTGAACAAACTTGAAAGCCCTTTACTTACTTACTTTACTTAGCCCTTTGCTCCTCTAGGGAGCATAGGCCATTGACGAACTCCCTCCATCTGACTCTGTTTGGCACTAATCTTTCTGCTGAGTTCCAGGTGTAGCCTTGCTCTTTTAATTCTGCCTCCGTAACTCTGCGCCAGCTGCTCCTTGGTCTTCCTCTGTTTCTTTTTCCTTGGGGGTTCCATTTGAGGGCTTGTTTTGTGATGCTGCTTGGTGGTTTTCGCAGTGTGTGTCCAATCCATGACCATTTGCTTTTTTTATTTGGATATCTATGGGGGCTTGATTTGCTCTTTTCCAAAGATCCTCGTTTCTTACTTTGTCAAACCATCTGATGTTCATTATTCTGCGCAGGCAGTAATTGATGAATCTTTGAATTTTTGAAATCGTGGCATTTGTTGTTCTCCATGTTTCTGCCCCATACAGAAGCACAGACTTTACATTTGAATTAAAAATCTTGATTTTAGTGTTTCTCGAGATGTTTATTGCATTCCACTTTCCCCAGAATGTTGAAGATGACCCTAGCCCTGTTTATTCTGGTCTTAACATCAGCACCGGTACCTCCATTCACACTCACAATGCTTCCTAGGTAAGTAAACTCCTCAACTTCTTCCAGGATGGTATCCCTTATTTTGATAGGCTGTTTACTCTTTGCATTAATTTTCATAATTTTTTTCTTGCTTTCATTAGGTTTCAATCCTAGTTTAACTAATGTTGCTGCTAGGAGAGATGTTTTGTCTTGCATTTGTTGTTGGGTACTGGAGATGAGGGCAATGTCATCAGCAAAATCCAGGTCATCCAGTTGTTGCCACATTGTCCATTGAATTCCATTTCTTTTCCCTTCATTTGTTTCTCTCATGATAAAGTCAATTGCCAGGAGGAAGAGAAAAGGAGATAGCAAACAACCTTGCTTGACTCCAGTCTTGACATCAAAACTTTCTGTAAGTTGACCTCCATGTATAACTCTACATTTCATGTTGTTATAGGAGTTCCTGATGATGTTAATGAACTTTTGTGGTATTCTATAGTGTGCCATTAGATTCCATAAAACTTCTCTATCTAAACTGTCAAAAGCTTTCTCGAAGTCTACAAAGTTGCGAAATAGGGAGGTGTTCCATTCTAGAGATTGTTCTATGATTATTCTCAGTGTTGCTATTTGGTCCGTGCATGGTCGATCTTTTCAGAAGCCTGCTTGTTGGTCTCTGAGCTTCTCGTCTATGGCCTTCAAGAGTCTTGTTAGGATGATTCTGTTTAGCGCTTTTGCAACTACTGATAGTAGTGCAATGCCTCTGTCGTTTTTGCATTCTTTAAGATTTCCTTTCTTGGGCAGCTTAATTAGATGGCCGCTGTTCCAGTCTTGAGGCATTTTCCTCGTCTTTCCATACGCTGTTGAAGATCTTGTGAAGGATATTTGCTGTAAGATCTGGATTTGCTTTTAGAGCTTCTGGAGGAATGTTGTCTGGGCCAGAAGATTTGGCTGATTTTAACTTCTTAATTGCCTGTTTTATTTCTATTTTGGATGGAGGGTGAAGGTTGACTTTAAGTTCTTCTTTGGCTTTGTTAATATCTGGTGTTATGTCAGGCGGTGGTCTGTTTAGAAGTTCTTTAAAATGTTCTGCCCATCTTGCTAACTGTTCCTCTGTTGTGGTTAGAACTTTTCCATTTTTGTCTTTAATCTGTTGGCTTGTTTGTCTAAAACGGCCTGTAAGTGTTTTTGTGATATCATACAGGTCCTTCATATTTCTCATCCTAGCAGCTTCTTCTGCCTGTGCAGCTAGATTTTCTACAAAAGTTCTTTTGTCTTTTCTTGTACTCTGTCTAACCTCTTTGTGGGCTTTGTTGTAATTTTCTTGAGCTGTTGCTTTTTCTCTCCTTGTTCTGCTGCAGTTTATTGTCTGTTTTCTCATTTGGATCTTTTTGAGAGTTTCTGGTGTTATCCACTCTTTTTGTGTGTATGTTTTCTTGCTAAGGGTTTCTTCACATGTGCTGATTATCACTTCCTTAATCTGAAAGCTCTTTACCCAAGGATTTTTTTGGGCAAGTTTGTTTGAAATTGGCCCAGTGGTTCTGGAGAAGAAGTCGAAAATGTAAAAAGTTTACAGACGACCGACAACAGGCGATCAGAATAGCTCACTTGAGCTTTCAGCTCAGGTGAGCTAAAAAGCTTGTAAATGCTCATTAAGGGGGATATGCCTTACCTTGCGGAGCTCTTGTTAAAAGAGTATTTCCTGTGTATATGCAGTATCTTAAATTTGATCCATCCTAACCCCAGGGTTAATACATGTAATTTGAATTTTAAAAAACTTGAATCCACACAATTTGGGGACATTTGCATATGATTTAGTGTGGCCCTGGTTCTCTTGAAAAGAATTTGTTTTGATTAATTCCTGTATTTTCCCATTTGAAGCATTGGTCTCCTACTTTTTAATTTGTGGTGGCCCTGCAGTGACATTTTGAGAAGAATATAATTTCTAAATATGTTCTCTATATATTCCCATGTAAAAGTTTGATCCACTATTGTGACTCTACCCTTCTTCTTGAACGGACTTGAATCCGCACTACCTGGGATTGCTAACATATTGATATGACAAATCATGGCCCTGCTGTTCTTCAGAAGATTTTTAAATATTTTTTTCTGTATACCCCCATGTAAATTTTGATCCCCTATTGTTACTTCCCGCGGGGTGTTATGATTTGAACAAAGTCTTAATCTACTCTATGCAGGAAGTCTTCATGTTTCATTTTTTTCTTGGGTAGATTTTAAATTAACCCACCATATGTTTGCCCTTCCTTGATTATCTCCCCTTTGATGGGGACATGGCCCTTCATTTGAACAAACTTAAATCCCCCTTTACCCAAGAATGATTTGTGCTAAGTTTGACTGAATTTGGCCAAGTGGTTATAGAGAAGATGAAAATGTGAAAGGTCTACGGATAGACGGACGGACATCTTCCCAAGTCAAGGGTTTCTGGTGGAGTGGAGTGGATGAGAAACCCTTGACTTGCCATGGGAAGATGACAGAAAAAAGGAGATAAGAAAAGCTCACTTGCTCTTGCAGCTCAGTTGAGCTAAAATCCTTTTAAATCTTCATCTCAAGATACAACATGGCCTCGATTAGTTGTATTTAAATGCAAGCATCCTCAGGTAATGCAGATTCCAGTTAAAAATCATGACCATGGTAGTTGGGGTGGAACAACAATATGGGATCAAAGTTTTATCTATAAGGATAGTTCCCAACCACTGACCTTTCATTAATTTACATGCAAGTGAGAACTATACATCCAGTTGTGGGGAAAACTTATAAAAATAGTTTTCTCAAAAGCAATAGGATCATGATTATTTATGTTGATAAGCAAGCATCCTCGGGTAGTGCAGAGTCAAGTTTGTTCAATCTTTGGCCCACGAAGATTGGATGAGGCCACAATAGGGGGGGGGGTCAAAGTTTTACATGGGGAATATATTATAAAAAGCTTTTGTTTGTTTGTTTTGCTGTTTTCCGCCACACTCAACAATTTTTCAATTAACTGGTGGCGTCCAATTTTTAATGGTGGAAGAGAGAACCCAAATACAATGTACCTGGGAAGAGACCTCCGACCTTCCGAAAGTAAACTGGGAAACTTTCTCACTTACCGGCGCGAGCGGGATTCGAACCTGCACCAAAAACTTTTGAACAGCTGAACTATGATTAGTCATGTTAATAGGTAGACATCATCAGGAAGAGCATATTCTTTGTTGAAATCTATGTCTTCAGGGTTATGGTGGGGCCACAATAGGGATTACACTGGAAGTTTTATGATTTTTTTCTCTTGAAGAGAAGGAGAGTCATGGTTAGTGATATCAAAATGCAAGCATCCTCAGATTCAAGTTTATTCAAATCCTGACCTGGTGGGCACAGGCACTTGTTTCTGTAAAAGACTTATGACCTCTGCATACTAATAACAACGTGTTGTTATTAGAAACGTGTTGTTATTAGAATACAGAGGTCATAAGTCATTTACAGAAACAAGTGCCTGTGCTGGTGGGGATGGGATGACCCTCAATAAATAATAAAAAAGTTTTACGTTAGAATAAAGCTTTAAAAATCCATTTCTCGAGAGCAGCAGTTGGACAAGTCCTATCAATAAGCAGGCATCCCCGGGTAGTGCAAGTTTCTTCATATCAAGGCCCTGGGGGTATATTTGGGCCCAATAGGGATTCAAATTTTTACATGGGAATTTGATCGTCGTGGCTCATTGGCCTCTTGTGTTTGTTTCCATGCAGACTACAAGGGGGAGGCGGGGATAGGTAAAAACTTAAGACACGTACCTCGTGTTAAAATCTACATTTTACTGATTTATAGGAAACGTAAACACTGTATATGTAAATCCCAATAGTAATTCTATGTAGAGATATAATTTTGTTTATTAAGTCTCAACAATCTATTTTGAACTTTCCTTGGATTACAATGTATCACAGGTCGGTCCACTGAATATGATTATGCCAGTTGGTAATATACAATACTCCTGATTAAATTATTATACCCCCCGCAACAAGTTGTGGGGGGGGGGGTATACTGGAATCGGGTTGTCCGTCTGTCCGTCCGTCCGTCCGTCTGTAGACGCAATGGTTTCCGGGCTCTAAAGCATTATCCTTTCCACCTACCGTCACCATATCATACATATGGACTACCCATGGGATGAAGATGTTCCCTATCGATTTTGGGGTCAAAAGGTCAAAGGTCAAGCGCACTGGACATCGAAGTAGCAATATGGTTTCCGGGCTCTAAAGCGTTAACCTTTCCATCTACCGTCACCATATCATACATATGGACTACCCATGGGATGAAGATGTTTCCTATCGATTTTGGGGTCCAAAGGTCAAGTGCACTGGACATCAAAGTAGCAATATGGTTTCCGCGCTCTAAAGCGTTATCCTTTCCACCTACAGTCACCATATCATACATATGGACTACTCATGGGATGAAGATGTTCCCTATCGATTTTGGGGTCAAAAGGTCAAAGGTCACGCGCACTGGACATCGAAGTAGCAATATGGTTCGGTTTGTCATGCCATTTGTTTTTTACACTCAGTTTATACCTATTACCAACGCCCTTTAGGAGATTGGGGTAAGCGGGGGGGGGGGGGTATTCTTAGTGAGCATTGCTCACAGTACCTCTTGTTCTGCATGTATTGCTGACTGGAGTGTTGAAAAAAGGTTCAGACTATAAACAGACACCAAAATGGGACACACAGGAGTGGATCCAGGAATTGAAGATAAGGGGGGAAAACGTCATGAGGCAGGGGGTCTGGGATTTATAAGGACTGAAACATATCTCCTACAGTGTATGTAGCCATTTTTACTACATTCTGTCATTTTTAAAGAGGTAAATTTAATCAAATTACACTAATTTTAAGTTTTGTTCTTTAAGATAGCAAATACACTGTAAGTTCTCCTAATAAAAGTAACAATAAATCAAAAGATCTTGTCATTTATTTCTCTCAGAGTGAAAAAACAATGATTGCTTCTTTTACCGTTTTCCCCCTAAACTTACCTTAAATTGAAAATTTTAGGGGGGGGGGCTTAAATCCGCTACTGGCACAGTTGCATACATGTACATTTCTATATAGCCCTTCCCCTAAACAGAAGTCGATTTTGGAGATATATTGAAGGTGCAAAACAAAGGATTTTTTGGAAATGGGTTACATTTTTTCCATAACCAATATTTTTTGTAAACAAGAGAGGGTTACCTGTGTATTGGGGTTATTCCTGTCCAAGTCTTGATACTGTATACAGTAGGACTAAGTAATGGTTCAACAACACAATATTTTTCAAAAGTGTGAACCTAGATTGAATAAATAACAATACCACTCAGTCTTGTGTAATTTTTTATAAATCCACAGAAAGAACTGCGGATAGATAAATGAATTCTATCAATAACAAATGTTCAAACATCATAACTTGTTAAAATGTTAAGTGTATTGCATGATCAATGTTGTATTTCACAGTAGTAAATATGTATATCTATTTTTAAGCATCTTCACCAGCAAATAAACTGGATATTTTGTCCCGATTTCTGGCATATATAATGAATCCAAGACCGATCAGTATCACGGAAATGATGGTTCCAGCGAATCCCAACAGTGCATAGTTCCGACTGGTCAAAGGTTTTGTCACATACGTCACCTTGGCTGAAAAAATAAAATGTTTTAATGTTAGACAAAGAGCAGACGACGCGCCCAATGGCCGTGTTTGTTTGAATTGTTACATTATCCAAATTAATTTGGTCTTCTGCAAATTCATTATGATCGATATCAGGCTTGGGGGTTATAAAACTTTTTTGAGCACGTTTTCATACTCAAACTCGAACTCCGTGCTCTAAATCGTACTTATACTCAAAAGTGAAGATTATACAAGTTTTATAAAATAAAAAAAAATCATTCTCACACTCAAATGGAGTACGTGCTCAAGATTTTTCGAGTACGCTGGGAGCTTGCTGAGAGTTACATACTCAAAACAAACACGGCTGTTTGTGAGTATGAGTCCGGTAAAAGTTTTATAATCTCCTGGCCTGAGTGCATGCTATAGTAATGTCGCTGTCAAATAGACCTCCTGTTAGAGGAACGCTGTCCTAGAACACAGATGACATACAAGTTCTGCATTTGTCGTGTAAAAAGTAATAATTCATGGTTCGTTAGAACTCTTCGCATGCCGTGCCCAGCCATTAACAACCTTTGAGTTTGTATGTAGGTTTCTCAATATCAATTCATTTTTATGGCCAGATATAATGTCATCTGGTCATAACAACCGTTTTACACTATGAGGACTCGTAATTGTCTCATGTTAAAATCCTACTGAGATTAGTTTAAAGGTGTCTAATGCAGTTAAAGGCACCAAAATCGTTTTTCTAGAATTAGATTCCTGTAGATGCAAAAGAAACTCAAAGCTGTATGGAGCCCAAATTAACATAAACTCAAATAACTTTAATTATTTGAGTTTATGTTAATTTGGCGCTCCATAAAGCAATAATTTCTTCTAGCTGTCCTCGTTCACGCCGCCGTTCTCTCCCCAGAGCACAATCAACATTTCAGTAACAAAATTTTGATCGTCTTGTGCACGCTTGATCAGTGTCGTTTCATGGTAGAAAGCGAATCTTAAAAAATCAATTCCATGGACCATTATACTATCATAAATCTTGTGTAGGGAGCTTATCCGGCATTTCTGTTTAGTATACTATCATTACCTGTCAGTAAAACACACACAATGTACCTGTAGTTTGGGTCCAGAGTTATGTCTTAAACTAGAACATACCTGAAGTTTTGATTGATTGCATATTGTTTAATGTCCCTCTCGAAAATATTTCACTCATCACTATTGCCGGTGAAGGGTGTAAAATTTAGGCTTATGCTCGGCGCTTACGGCCTATGAGCAGGGAGGGGTCTTTATCGTGACACTCGCGCTGTGACACGGAACATCAGGTTTTGTAGTCTCATCTGAAGGACTACCCCCATTTAGTGGCCTCTTACGACAAGCAAAGGGTACCGAGGACATATTCTAACCCGGATCCCCACAGGATCTTGAAGTTTTGGTTCTGGGTTCTATCTTAAACTCTCTGTAGAAAACATACCTGTAGTTTGGGTCCAATATGCTATCCGAAATCCCCTGTAGCTGTTGTCTGATTTATCTGATCGGAAACTGATCATGATGGTGTTGTAATGCGAGTGAGTGGTGGACAAGGGGTAGTTTGATCCACACCAGGACACTATCTCTGGGTAAAAAGTGCTGTCACCTGCAATAAACATTCCAATGTTTGTAAAGAAACGGAAAATGGAGTTTCCAAATCTATCGAAAGTCGTACCTCCTCTTGAAAAAGTTCTAGATCCGCCTTGGTGACTTCACTCGCTTCGCTTATATATATAAAAAAAAGAAGCTTGTATTGAAGCAAGAAAGTTTGGTTTAAAAAAAACAACATAGTGCTTTATCCGTTAAAAATTCTTATTTGTGGGACGGAGGGGGTCTCCTACTGTATCTGCTTCAGAAATGTTTTCCCCAGACTTAATTTTCTTCATTGGAGGAGGGGGGTGATCTTTTATTATTAATGCCCAAGCTTACAGTCTTCTCATTCACCATACTACTGTTAAAAATAGTGGGGGAATAGTAACCCAAAGTATCTTTTATATACATTACAAAATAACAATGTGGTTGATGTCAAAATTCTACGTGCTTGAAATATAACATGATGGTTGGGTAAAATAATTCCTGCGAGTCATAATATATATATACATATATATATCGGTTTAAATGTGTTGATTAGAATCGAATATAAATACCGTCGTAAATTGCGACGACGTCATTGTAGCAGGCTAGAGATGGCTGGAGTTCACTGTCCACCACTTGGATGTACACAGCTGGGTTATATGTTGAACTGTCGGCGGATATCACCCAATTCATGGACTGCAAACTAAAAAGAAGGAAAATACATGTATTACAAAGAGGTTTAGGATCACTGGTGATTTTGGATTTTTAAACGACTTGAGGTTGAACATACATGTACAGATCATGTTCGATCATTAGGGAGAGGGCTCATTTAGGCTAGGCCTGCTGCCCAATTCCATCAAATTATTGAATAAATATTGTTTGAATTAGAACATACACTAGGTATAGTGTCATTTAGTTTCGGTTGATTAGGCATATACTGTAGCTTATTTTATCAACCCTTCAAAAAAATATATAGATTTTCAAAAACTATTTCGAGATTGTGAGAGAAGTATGAATCCCGGGTGAGAGTTATTGAACATTGGTTATGTGTACTACGCCACATGCCTCGGCTAGGTCTATAAAGACATTTCCTTCTGCCTTGAACATCATTTGATATAGATCCCGTGGGGATCCGGGTTAGAATAGGTCCTCAGTATCCCCTTGCTTGTCGTAAGAGGCGACTAAATAGGGCGGTCCTTTGAATGAGACCGCAAAAACCATTTGTGGCACGATAAAGACCCCCCCCCCCCCCCCTGCTCAAATGCCATAAGCGCCGAGCATAGGCCTAAATTTTGCAGCCCTTCACCGGCAGTGGTGACGTCTCCATATGAGTGAAATATTCTCGAGAGGGACGTAAAACAATATTCAATCTATCAATCATTTGGTATAGTCCTGAATGATAAACATATACTGGAAATGGGTTGAACTGACTCACTTCCCATAACTTTGTGGATAGTTTGGTGATGTGATGTATTGCCTGGAGCTATTTGATGTGAGGTACGTAGTCGATCCCTCTGAAATGGAAATAAAATAATATTTATTTATTTTTTTTACAGGTATCCAAAATTCAGCTACATACTCTCTCTCTCTCTCTCTCTCTCTCTCTCTCTCTCTCTCTCTCTCTCCGATCATTCAGAATTCAGCTACATATATTCTCTCTCCTATTTTACGAGTATTCAGAATTCAGTTACATATAATATTCTCTCTCTTTTTACGAGTATTCAGAATTCAGCTACATATAATATTCCCTCTCTCTCTCTCTCTCTCTCTCTTTACGGGTATTCAGAATTCAGCTACATATAATATTCTCTCTCTCTCTTTACGAGTATTCAGAATTCAGCTACATATAATATTTTCTCTCTCTCTCTCTCTCTCTCTCTCTCTCTCTCTCTCTCTCTCTCTCTCTTTACGAGTATTCAGAATTCAGCTACATATAATATTCTCTCTCTCTCTCTCTCTCTCTCTCTCTCTCTCTCTCTCTCTCTCTCTCTCTCTCTCTCTCTAACACCTGAGCACCACAGAACAAATACTTCTAGATCTAAAAGACGTTTCTGATAAAATTATGCCCTTAGAGAGTATAATTAGGGAGATGGGGTTGGGGTTGGATCTTGACCAAAGATCCTAATTCAGGGAAAGTCGTAACCAGAGACGAAATGAGATGGAACGTCAATAAAAGAACAGACAAACAGACAGACAGACAGACATAGTTTTTATATGCCACCGAAATATTTCACTTTATGATTATGAGGTAACAGAAATTTCACATGTTTGTTCGAAATTATTCTCAGAGCTAAATGTTCAATTTCTAATAATTCAAAATGTTTGGGGTTTTCTTTCTTTCATATAATATGTATGTAAAGTCATACCATATGACCTGAATCCCTAGAAAGAGACCAGAATATGTTGAGTCAAATTGTTTGATGTCCTGGAGTAAACAAAATATTATGAAAGGACTGGGACAAAGATTTTTTTTTTCATCGTCAATTACAAGAAATTTTGATCATATATCTACAATCATTTTGATATTTACAGTAATTTCGTGTGAGATTCGGCTGGAGGCATCAGACATCCTGCCGGGCCGAATCTCACGAGATTAACATCTACAGTAAAAACGTATAAAACTATAACTTACCACCATAGTATGAGAAGTAACAAAGTATACAAGTTACCCGGAATATAATATCCATGTTAGTTTCACCACACGAGTTAACTTTGAAGACTGAATATCCCTTTTCTCACATAATGATGACATAGACGTCCCTCCAAACAGTACATTGCACGTCAGGCCATAATACTAGTCACTTGTTAACCGGTACAAAATTCGTTGATGTTATTCATGAATAGTTCAGTATATCAGTATATCAACTAATAGTTCGTTAATTTTATCTTAAATACGCGTGTACTTCTCGATGTACATACATGATACGTCAAATTAATCCTTTTTGATTCATTTTTTCTACAGATATGTATATCAAACCAAATTACGATTCATTGTGGTCACTAAAAATAAATCATTTATTAATCCCTACGGGAGGGAAGTCTAGTGTATTTTAATAATGGATTTCACAAGCTGATTACCTCGTTTTTAGAAAGGATTAGTTTTATAACTTTATTGGTAATATCTAAGGGTGATTCTTTAAACCCAGTATAGAATAGTATAGAATATGCTTAATCTTGTGGAAAACTTTAATTTGGGGTTGTTTTAATTACACATATAATACCTTTTTCATATGTCATGTGTATTTTACCAGATTGAATTCCTCGGATTGAATAGCATATTTATCTTCAGTTTTATTCAAAATCATAAATGGGACAGTAGAACAGTTATAATGTCGCTTGCAGCTTATAATAACTGTGTTGTTAAAGCGCTATTATGCTTTGCATATCGACTAGAAGTATCACCCCTCCCCTCCTATCCTGACAATTCTCAACAGAGGACAGTCACCATTCTGTAACTAAACAATCTTCGTGACTCAAATTCATCGTTAAACATTACTGAAGCATCTACGAAAGCCGATTAAGATCAAGGGACGCAAACTTTGAGATATGTTTTCATAATTCCAAGACCTTTTCCGGTAATTTAATTTTTAAAAAAAGTTCTCTTCATAACAAGATCAGTGCGAATACATGTGCTTTCTTTCCCTGGTACAAATCCGCTTTCGTGCAGCAACTTTTGTTTATTCTTTATCATGCTTTTTTCATTGGGGCGGAGTTCTGTCGAATTAAAATTAGATATTTTCATCCAATCAGTAATATGTAGTGAAATATACACTCTATTTCGTTTCTTCCCGAGTTGGAGTGGTCTCTTATATCCAAAATATGCCGAGTCCCTTTGCAAACAAGTACCTTAAGGTAATTCCACCCTCACGTGACTTATAAAATAATTGAAAGTGGAAAAACTGTATTATTAATTTTCACTCAATATAGTTTAATTTAATAACAATCAAAGAAAAAGGTGTATGTTGCCACCTTTTTTTAAGATGTCAGACACACAAAAACAGAAATACATGTACATGTATGGGTCAACATCACAAAAATCACCCATTTTAGTAAGACAGAAAAATAAGAATAGGTAAAAACTTGTTCAAATGACAAATTTTAAATGTCAACAGTTTACAAAACTGCCTATTTACATTGAACAACAGACATACAGTAGAGGAAATACCAGCACTGGAATTATTGCCCTTGACAACATTTTTTTTCTTTTACTGTATTATCTTTGGAAAACAAACTTTTTCACTTCCAAATTTTTTAATTTTATTTTTGCCCCTATATACTGCACTTGGTGTCGTTGACCACCCTGGATTTGCAGGTGAAAATGCCCCATACCTCTCTAATTTGTCCCCTTGATAAACTGATTACCTTGCTACTTGAGGAGTCGTTTTCGGGCCACTCAGGTGACCTATTGCTATTGATCTGCATCCATTGTCGTCCGTCGTGCATTAACGACTTCTCAAAGACTACTGGACCAATCTTTACCAAATTTGATATGTAGCATCTTTAGGTGAAGGGGACCAGGAATTGTAAATTTCATGACCGGGCCCCTACCACAATGGACCTTAATGTTGGGGTAAACACTGTAAAATTGATGCAATTCTTTAAAAATCTTCTTTTCTACTCCTAGGCATATAGCAGACTAACTGAATATATAGTAATGATGAGCCAGAAAGCCTCTACTAAAATTGTAAATTTCATGACTCCCGGGGCAGGGGCTCCTGTGTTAGGGGCGTGACCATATAGTGAAAATGCATTATTCCTTAAATAATAATTATTATTCCTTAAAAATCTTCTCTACTCCTATGCACATAACAGACAAACTGAGTATACAGTAATGATGAGCAAGAAATCCTCTACCAAAATTGTAAATTTCATTACCCCTGGGACAAGGGCTGTAGTAGTTCCTGGTTGCGGGGGAGGGGGGGGGGGGCTAAAATGCTTCTATAGTTAAAATACCTTTAGTATTTAGAAATTCAAGGTTTTTCTTCATTCTTAATTAGATTAAACACATATTAGCCTATAGAAAGACCACAAAGTGTCTAACAAAATTGTTTTTTTGTTGTTTTGTAAACGAGATTGCAGGGTTTCAGGATGAGGGGGGGGGGGTCACGGTCAAAGAGAGTTA